>NW_015387687.1:398808-401296 GCF_001527695.2 Protobothrops mucrosquamatus
GAGCTGTGGTAGAACAGTGCTTAGAATGCAGTATTGCAGGCTAATTCTGGCGACTTCCAGCAGTTCAATTCTCACTGGCTCAAAGTTGACTCAGCTTTCCATCCTTCCGAGGTCAGTAAAATGAGGAGCCAAATTGTTGGGGGCAATATGCTGACTGTGTTTAGAAGGGAGTGTAAAGCACTATGAAGTGTTATATAAGTCTAAGTGCTATTGCTTATAAACATTAAATAATTCTAAATGCAAGAGGAAACCCAGCTCTATAGTACTTCATAGGACTGAAGTCTCAGACTTAGTCACTTTTCCCATTTAATTATAACTGGAACTGCCTACTCATGCAGAAGCAGACCCACCAAAAATAATGGTTCCAGTCTTCATATCTTGGTGGTAATTGAGAAGATACTATGGTTGCTGCTATTGCATAATGCCAAAAGGTGCAATAACCTGGAAGATTAAGTTCCCTTCAGCCAGGTCCCAGCAAAGGTCCTCTATTAGAATGTCCCATGCTGTTTACATCCTATGCCCTTGCTCTAGAATCCTCTGTAGTTCATTCCCTACCACTCTGTCAGCAATATTCCCTAAAAAGAAAAGATAGAGACAAGATGGAAATTGTCAAAAAAGACACCTTTTCCAAAAAGGAACACATCATCACCTCTTTCAAGGCTAATGGAAGCCACATTCAATTCATCTGGCTCTCTGAAGATGCTAGGAGCTGCACAGGTATATAGGTGGCAGAGCTCATACTACAAAGTATCCTATTGCTTGCCTTGAGCTTCACAAACTTTCCAAGGAGCCACTTAACTTCTAAACTGAAATAGCTGCATTGATTATCAGTTGCTTTCAAAGTGAATTTAAAGTTCTCAATTTTGTGTACATATCCTTCCATGCCTTTGTATCCAATTATCTCCACGACTTAGCTATGAACAGTCCATTTTTCACTCTGAGGTCTTCAATTGAGCACTTTCTCCAGATCCTACCACAGATACACCTGATACTAAAAGTAAATTCTGTTTTTATGTAGAACAAACTGTTAGGTTTGACCCACCTTTTGCTATAGTTAATGAGGAACATATACTAAGGGCTTTTACAGTTTTAGAGATTTTTTTTGCTCCCTGTACATGTTTGTGTGTATATTCATGTATGCATCTCTATATCTGAATATATCTGTCTGTCTCTCAAAATTAAATAAGTTGTGAATTTGGAAGCAGCAACACTTGTGTTTGTAATAAAAATATGCCAAATAACCCTCACAGCCTAGTGTGATGTTGTTTTGCAGATAAATTTCATTTAACTACTCACTCCAGCTGCATTCTGTCTAAGATTAGATTACGAGTAACCGTTTTACACTTAACATGCAAGAAGTGTAACAAGATTAAAACATACTCTTCCATGGCATATGCACAATACTGTTTTTTTGTGCGTGTTTTGTTTTTTCCATTAAACGAAGCTGAGAATATGAGAGTCAGTTTCAGCTCACTAAAGCTATCTATTGTCCTGACAGTTCAACAAAAGGAGAAAAAAACTGACTCACAAATGGAGAATTATGCCCTTGGTTAAGGAGAAAGATAGAACTTTGTTTATGGCATATGGAGACCTGATTAATTTCATGCTACCAGAAATAATGCTTGCAAAAATGTTTTAGAATAAACTAATGCAGAAACTCCTTTTTTTAAAAAAAACATTTGTTGAAATATTAGGTTACCTGAAAAATATAGAGGAAATGCCACTGTCAGTTACCAAGGATACAGGAACAAAAGGTGGTCATTTTTTTTCTTATAATGCACTTAAATCTGTTAGATACATAGAATAGAGCAACTACTACCTAAAAAGATTTTACAACAAAGGAACAAATGCATAAAATGACAGGCACAAATTATAGTAAGAATTTCCTTTTCAACTTCTATTCAAAAACCACTACAACATTCATAAATGATCTGCTTGGTATGTATCAACCAGTGTTGGAGCATATATGGCTCAGATGTTGCTGGCTGGGCTACATGAGAATTGGGATAGAATTACAATAAATAATCCTTGTGAATCCTTATGGAAGTGCATTTTGATGTTTTGCTCCCATGGGACTCTGGATGGGATGGCAGCTAGCTAGTATGATTTTTTTAAATCTTTCCCCATAGAAATAATCCATTGAGGGGCTAGATATATTGGACTTTCCTTATGACAGATATTCATACAAATCTATTGAATATTCTCTTTAGGGTGGGGTTAAACAATGTTATACAAACTGCAGAAACAAAGTAATACTAAACAAAAAATTGAAAGCTGGAGATAAGTAAAAGAAATGAAATCTAGCTACATAAGTGAAAAAAATCTAAACAACTTTTCTTATATCTATTAATATTTTTTATCTGAAAACATTCTACATTGAAAAAGCATGGGAACAACATTTTTGTCAGTGTGGAATTATTCACTAATATTATTCTTATGTGTTTTAATCTACCATATACTGTTCTTATTGAATTAACAAGATAACCTT
>NW_015387687.1:402103-413238 GCF_001527695.2 Protobothrops mucrosquamatus
CATGCATAAAATATATTGTTGTAGTGTATGAATCCCAATGAGCTGTTTGTTGGATGTGCAGTGTGGTTCAGAATATTGTCCCCTTTCTTTACTATATAGCTGATTTTCTCTAAATCCACAAACATAAACACACTCCTGACATGCATACATGTCTCTGATCTGTATAATTTCTGGCCACCATTTGCTCTTCCCAAATCTTGCTCAAAGTCATCTGTTACATCTTTTAGCCAGAATTTTATTAAACTCATTCCAGAATAGGCATTTATTTGTTTGTAATCATTCGAAATGTTGCATAATTTTCCCCAAATCTCATCTCCAGTTCTTTTGTTATTACCATTCACTGATGATAATGAAAAGCCGCATGCAACTGTCACCAGCCTATGAACTATGAACCCACAACTAGTTTCATAGGCAACTGCAAGCATGTGGCACCAGTTCATACTTTCTGACAAACATTTTAACTCTTTGACTCATACTTAACCTTAGACCTTCACTTCCATGCATGTATTCGATATCGCATTTCCCAAGATTGGATCACCATGTTTCAGTTCTATTACATACTTTCACTTTTCTTCTAATGTCCCTTCCTCCCTTCTTTCCTTTCTCTTTCTATGGCACGCACGCACACACACACAGACACACACACACGCACACGCACACACACACTTTATATCATGTCACACAAATTTCATTCCTTTACTTCATTCATACTTCACTTACATTCAAGTGTCAATCATTTATACCCTGTGGTTATTAACAGATGAGCTCATGAATACTGAGGTTCTACTTTGGTCAATATACACTTTTGCATTATCCTTTTTAGTAAGAAGGAGGACTAAATCAGGTTATCATTCTTATATGTGCCTATGCCATATACACAAAGCATGTTAAAATAATGGCAAAATATCAATTTGGCACATTTTGGCTGATATGCATAAATCCAGTCAAAGCCCAGTTTTATCCTGAGTGCAATCATGCCAGCTGGGAACACTAATGTAAATACTACCTTGCAAGTCAGCTTGCTATTACCTGCATTTATCAACTTAAATGAAGTAACTAGATGGAATAAAACTGATCATTTGCTTCACCAAGAGTTACAATTTCTATCCTCGGTGTGTTTGAATTGTTGGCAATTGTGGACAATTAAATTTAATAACACTGTGGTTTGCTTTCAGTCAGTTGGTTTTAGACTAAGTGGCTGCAAATCCATTGACTAAGAACAGAAAACAGTTCCTTATGTATAGCTGGCCACCTAGAAGGAAATAATATCCTCTGTTCTTCCCCATCATTTGGATTTGTTTAGTCCTTCAGGATAACCAACTTGTGTTGGCACCCAAGGCGGTCTTCTTTGCAGTAAGATTAAAGGTAATAAATTAAATAATCAGGAAATCTGTTTTTTTTCTTGAAATACATATGCAACCACTCTGAAGAACATTAACCAGCTTTGCCTGAAAGTTTCATTCTGTTCACTCCTAAGGAAAGATTTAAAGTATTTCTACCTGAATCATGGAAATTTTAACTTTAGCCATTTTAGCTCTCCTCTGCTTTTAACACTACTATTTAGCCCAAGCACTAAATAGATGCCTCACATGCAAATAGAATGTTAAGACAGGAAGTGAATGAAAGCCATCTCACTCTTAAATCAAAGACATTTGCTGATCTTTACTTTCCCCATTTAGTGTTATAGATACAGGAATGCAGGCAAGATGAAACTAAACCCAAACAATTAAAAATATTATTCAATAAAACAATCTTCCTTTTTAGTTTGACATGAAAGTATGGGTGGACAGGATCATTAGGAATCCTTTGTTTCGGTCTATGGAACAGCCAGCCCTGCCACACACACTAAACATTGTTGTTCACACTTCAGAATGTCTGGGTCATATTTGAACATGTGATACCAATCATTATGGTATCCAACATGTTTTACGAAATTTAACAAATTGAGAATGATCTTGCTAGGGGTTGCTAAGCAGGATCCCCATGAGAAGCATGGGTGGAGATAGACACTTCAGGTTCTCCAGCCAGCCTGAATTGCTTATAGTGTGTTAATTCACCATACGGAACTAGCTATGCAGAGTTCCCAAGGTTGATTAGTTCAATGTCTATAGCGCCTGGTGAATCATTATTAGCCACCAGTGGATGTATTGGTATGTGAGAATGAGCCTGGGAGATAAGGAGGAGAGGACAACCAAGATAATAGTCAGATATAACTCAGCTTAACCCAAAAAGGAATGTGGGCATTGGAAACATCTCAAAAGGGATCCTCCTTAGTTTCTTGGGCTGTAAAGGCAACAGGGAAGAAATCTACTTTTAGATTTGCAAATTTGTTAATATAACCTTAGTAGTAATGTAACCTAGTAGAATTAGTGCAGTTAGGTATGTTTCCTGCTTCCTGTTTAAACTGTCTCAGTAGACTGACAGTGCATGGCATTTCAGAGAGATGGTCAAGATTTCTTGGACTACTCAGTTTGCCCAGTAAGGAAAAAAATAATCCATTGAATATTCTACCAACCCTCTGCCTGTTTTGCAGCTTCAGAGAATCTTTTTCTTGAAAGCCAAAGTGACCTCACCATTTTCCTCTTTCTACTGAGTGTTCAGGTTTAATGTTTATGGGGTTCAATACATTAAAGATATCTCATTTTCAAAGAGTGGCATCTATGATTTTTTTTGCTTCATTGGGTTTCCAAATGTCTTGAGAAAAAAAGAATATAAGTTTGGGATGAAGAATAAAAACTAGGTCCAGTTAATTTGGCAAATGTATGCACTGGCATACCCTACAGAATTGTCAACAATTCGTTTGAGTTTGGATTACTTTAAATTCAGCCATTCAATTTAGATAATGCCTTCAAAGAAAGTAAAATAAACTTACAAATTTTTAGAAGATTATTACATACACGTGTTTCTGGCTTTTCTTAAAAGCATAACTGCTTATTTAAAAAAAAAATCAAAATGCCTTTTCATAAAAGATAAGGGAAAGCAATTTTCTATTAACATAGTGAAATATGGAGAGGCATTTTAAACAATATATTACAAAGTAAAATACACTGATTTGAAATTTATCTACAATAAAAAACTGTCCAGAGGTTGTTAGATAATAAATAAACTATACCGAAAAAGCTGCATTAAATAGAAGTGTTGTCTATCATTTGCAAGGGGATCAAAAAAACCCTAAAGGCACTGAAATTATTATTATTTTCATTTACAGTTTTGGCCAGTCACCAGCAGTAAAAAAATACCTTTTAAATTATATTTTAGAAGCATGAATTTGCATACAATGATATCAACAAATCTCTATTTACTTACTGTATGTTTAAACAGGTACAAAGAAATTAAGGTGTTTTTTTAGGGGGAGGCTACTGTTCACAGAATACAAAGATTAGATGTAGAAACCTCCATCCCTCCCAATGTCTGGATAACTTGATAGCAGAAAAGTCCAGAAGCAACTCCTGGAAACGAAACATGTTTGTATGGAGTCTGCTGACTGAGAGCCTTTTAATATGCAACTTGTCACCTTCCAATAGTCTGGAATGACAAAGAAGCTGCACTCAGAAGTTTAGAAAATGGATTATCATGACAAAGTTCCAAATTCAATCCCCAGAGTGTCTAGCGAGTGTCTTCTGTACAATCCTGATAATCCCTTGACAACAGACTAGGTTTGGATAAGTTATATCCAAAATATTTGGAGGGTGAAAATTCCTACTGTACTCAATTACTTTGGTTGCAACAAGAAGGTGGGAAATAATTTTGTAAAAGAGGAAACAGCTCAATTCTGTTAACTTTCCTTGCTGCTTGAAATGCAGCTTTATATTATAAAGAGACTTTCTACCATCTGCATAGTATTTATCAGCTTGGTATAGACCAGGGGTAGGCAACCTTGGCTCTTTTATGACTTGTGGACTCCAACTCCCAGAATTCCTGAGTCAGCATGGCTGGTTCAGGAATTCTGGGTGTTGAAGTCCACAAGTCATAAAAGAGCCAAGCTTGCCAACCCCTGGTATAGACATTGACAGTTATCAGTGGCTAGCCATTTTTTCTATTTTTCTAAAGTTTATCATTTTATTTGAAGATGATCAACAAAAACTGAAAATCAAAACAACTAGAACCAGAATCTACACAATAGTAAATATTTAAAAATACTGTAAGTGGGAGAATATATATTTATATTTTTAAAGAGAAATACAAAGTTTATATTAAAAAGTATCAGTGGAACAGTCCATCAAGAATTACTTCATCAACATGCTGTATATACTCATGAATAAGCCAACAATTATACGTTCCAAAACACACACCCCAAAATTTGGTTCAGCTTACCTATGGATTGATAAGATCTTGTCAGCTAAAGAAGTCATGACTGTCTCATATGAACCAGATTGGTAATTGTAAGCAATTACAGAATCTATGGAGCAGAAATGTATACCCATTAATAATCAAGTTTCTAAATCCTATTAAATTCTTTTTCTTTAATTGACTCTTTATTAATATATTTAACACCTGGGAAATGCAATAAACAGTCCTAAATATCTAAATCAACCTTGGCTAATATGCAGTACAATAGATTTTTTTCAATTGTTTTATCATTGTTGATTAACATAGAATGTAATGCATCAAAATATATGCCTTATTAAAAAAGCTTCTGATTACTGTTACTGATGATAGAGCTTATATTGAGTCAGAGTGTTATTGGTCTAGCTCTAGCTTGTCAACAGGATTTATATTTTCTGAAAACAGATAACTAGAGTTCAAATTGAAAGCTTTTACAAACAGTTCATAGAGATGCCTGGGATTAAAACTACCTTGCTCACAAAACAGATGCTTGTCTTTCACATTGCCTGCCTGCCAGTGAGCTACTGCTATCACTTGTGTAAAAACCAGTTTTCAGATACAATGCTGGAGATAATGTGGCTTTCTATTGTTGCCTTTCTTCTTCTCAAAATGCATGTTCAAATCACAAACCCTATGAGCTAATAATTGTGTACAGTTGACAGCAAATACCCTGAAAACTGTATAAAAAGCCAAGATATACTGTACTAGTCTTTTCAAGGTCTTCATGCCCTATTGAACATAATTTCTGTCTCTTTGATAGTGCAAGTAAAATCAGATTGCCTCTAGCAGCTCAGCTGCTATTATCCTGTATCAACAAAAAACAGTAGGAAAGAGTTGGAAAGTCATTAAACTATTTTATGTCACTTTCAGTTTCTTTCTACAACAATGATGTTTGATTGCCATACATCCCCAGCTTGGAAGTTGTATAAATTGTGGAACCTTTTACTACATAGGTAGCAGATCTATTATTATGACTATTAATTGAAAGTTGCTGGCCAAAGATACTACATGTGTGATTTGTTGCCTTTGAAGCAAAGATTTAGAATGAGAACGATCAACAGACTAATCAGTTTTTTTTCATGCTTTGACTCAAAGGTTTTTTTTTCCAGTTTTTCACTATCAAAATAGAAAATTGGGCTGCAAGAACAGAACTTACTTTAAAAACCAAACATCAATTGCACCAGACAACTTAAATATATTTAGTTTATAAGAATCTAAGGTACATAATTTTTCAAATTATAGACAGAAGAATGGTGAAACAAAACACTGTCTATAAATAATAAGAATCCAAGAATGTAATTCTTGTAGATAATTAATAATCTGTAAGTCTATTTTATTAGTTTTTGTTACTGGATCTTAAAATATCCAAAGAAAGATTGCTCATGATTCATATAAATTTTATAGCATCACAGGGGAAGAAATATTATGATCCTATGCTGTTTGACTAAGTGAAACAACTTTCATTTATTTGTACAAGTTTTAAGATCTATTTACTTATCATGCAATTTATGGAACAACACTTTTAAGGAAAAATATACAATAAGGACCCAACATAGTGGATTATATAATATTACTCCAGTAATAAAACCAAATATCAAAAATGAACTGAATATAGGTCCAGAAATGTGACGTCATTGTGAGTTAAGCCATTTCTGCAGTGTGAGGCTTTAATAATAACTCTGGTTGTTGGGGGGGGGGGAAGAGAAGAGGTTAAACCACATAAGTAGCATCATAATGTTGGGGTGCAAGCCCCCCCCTTCTTACATGTGCTGCAATGTACATGCATAACCAAAGGGGGCAGAGCTTATGCATGATTCCACAGTGCTGCTTTCCCTCATTTTGGTAAAACAATGAGTTAGTCTGGATGCTGCTTTGCGTCTGTCTGGCATCAGCTTTTTCTAGTTTCTGTATGGGAAAGGGAATCAAAGAATAATCCATGGAAAAATGAGGCATTCCACTAATTAGCTCCCAGTAATCAACTTTACAAACTATGTGTGTATGTGTGTATCTTTTTGATAAGAAGTAGAATGGAAAATGTCATTCAAAATGTCTCCCACTTGAATCCATTAAACTGTGAGGCACTACGACACTTTATTCTGTATCACCTATCATGCTATCAGCTTTGTGAGGTAGTCTGGACAAGAAGCACACCAGAAGTGCTAAGCTCTGACTTTATTGTAATGTTAAATTGACAGATTCTGGCAAGTCTGAAAGTACATCTCTTCCACCTTCACATTTACAGTACAAGAAACTAGGGACGGTTCATTCTGAGATGTTTGCACACCCCCATTCTTTCTGCAGACTCTTCTGCCTCCTACCTGACCATGTCTAGTCTGCAAATATTCTCCCTGGACCCCATGTTATGCCTACATACCACTACATGTGCTTAGTGGTTTGGGACAGGAGTATTACATCCAAGCCTTACTGACTGGGTTTTGCTGTTCATCTCTGCTTCTGCTAAGGTGTAATCTTCTGTTATTGCTCTTTTTGCAATGAATAGCTGAGAGAAATTCTTAATGTATTCTTACCTGGAAAATAAATCTCAGAATTCTCCTGATCATTTAATGGAGTTCTTCAAGAATGTTGGAAGAAACTGATTTTGAAAGAAAAAAAGCCTAAGGGAGATCAAGCATCACTATCCTTGTAATTATAATAAAAGAGATTTAAATACTAATTGGCAAAGTTTGTGATTCCACCTGGGCCTAAAGTATCCTGACTTTTGCCTAATCATTTTCCACAGGATCAGAAGTATGTCCTGTATTAAGAATGTTTTAGTAACTGATTCAAGAACATCCATCAGTGAAGAAAACATTTTCCTTCTTTGTTCCCTTCAGCAATATCACTAAACAGCCACACCAGATTAGCTACCACCAAAGCATCTTTGCCATCGTAGCTAGGCTTGTCTATGTCTGAAAAAGAAACAAGAATTTGAAATTAATGGAAACAATTAATAATCTGAAAAGAGAATACGGTTAAAAGATAGTTAACATCAATTTAGATGGAAGAAGAAGGAGCAGATAAGGAGGGAGACCCAGGCGACATAGTATTGAATAACTGGAGGTTGTATACATATTTATAGACGTATATACTGAGAAGGTTAGATAAATAGAAGTATTAATGTAAGAGAAAATTAATCTTATTGTATATAATACAGNGAGGAGTTGCTCGGACATTACCCCTGAATTGTATCTGAAGAGGGATGAGAGGGAAGAAAGGAGAGGAGAGAGAAAAGAGTAAAGGAGGGGAGAAGGAAGTAGGAAGGTTGGAGGAGAGAGTGGTGAAAGAGAAGAGGAGAGGAGAGGAAGAAGAGGGAAGTAGGGAAGAAAGAGAAGGAAGGGAGAAAGAAGGTAGAGGAGAAGGAGTGGGGATGCAGTGAAAGGGGAAATGGGCGAGCAACACCAAAAGTCATGTGTATGTATTTATTTCATTAAAAGTATCTTATATATAAGAATGTAAAAAGAATGTATGTTAATATCTGATAAATATCACGGTATATGTATGGGGAAGAGTTTGGAAAAATAAAAAATAAATTAAAACATGTTCTATTGTATATATAAAAAAAGAATTGGAAATTAATGGAAACAATTATAGAAAACAGGACAAAAATCAGAACATTTAAAAACAAATAGAATTTGGAGAAATTTTATCAGGCCTGAAACCAAGAATGATACATGGTGATTCTTCCAAGCTACGTTCTTTACTGTTTCACACCTATAGATAAAGATCTTGCCAGACTGAGGACTGTATTATTTTCATCTATGACAGGGGTGTCAAACTCGCAATGTCACATATCGTGACTTTTTTTCCATTGCCAGCAATGGGGTGGGCACGGTTTCAGCATGATGCATCCAGCCCCCGAGCTGGCAGTTTGACACCCCTGATCTATGATATACTCTGGGAGCTATTAAGAGGGGCTGTCTTCCCTCTCTTTATCTCACTCATAATATCTGGACTGTGTTGTCTTTTTCTCCTGTGGAACGCACCCCTTCCCTTCTGGGAATCCATATTCTCACTACATTCCATCATAATTCCCCTGGATCACTAGCAAAGCTTTTGTTCGCCCCAAATTCAAAGTAGGAGAACACAAGTAGCCATATTAATATGTGGAAAGATATTTGAATGATTTGCAGTGAAAAAGTGTGTAGGACCAAATTCACATTAATCTTCCTAATTAGCTAGAGATTGGAAAGAAGATGGTAAGATACTTCCTTTCAAATATTGGAAAGAAAACTGTTTTTAATATAAAATTTCCCAATATATTATTTTTCTGTGTTTCCCAATAAATAAAAATGTAAGTGGATGAATGTGAAAGTTATTAATTTAGAAGCCTTATCCTTTTTCAGTCTCCAGACTGTTGACATCTGGAAATTGTAACATACACAAAAGACAGGCAAAACTACAATTGCACCATCAGGGTGCAATTGCCTAGATTTGCATATGTAGGGCGAGAGCTGTATTGGTAGAAAAAAAGTGTCTGGTAACTGTTAGAAAAGGGTGTTTCCAGATTCCTTTTTATTTTCTACATGCATAGGGGTTAGTATGGTGCTGAAAAATTCTGATTATTTGTCACACATTCTATAGAAAAGTAATAGCTTTTTTTTATTTCAAAGAGAAAGAACTTTTGGAGAATGTCTCAAGGTTGGAGTAAAGTGCTAACACTTATCAGGTGCAAAGAGAATGTCTGAGTGTCCTATTTTTTCATTGTACAATAGTCTCTCCAATTGCCTGAAGTGTCTGTTATTTCTCATACTTTAATTACATTCTCCCTATTAATCTTTTTAAGGAACTGTAGGTAGCCAGGGATGCTACAGAATAATGTTTATGCAATGGGAGAAAAAAAGCCCTTGCAACAATAAAGTAAGTTCATTTTACTGTAAGAAAATCTAAAGCATTCTGAGAATGAGTCAGGGAAAGAGAATTGAGGAAAGCAAATTTTGACAGCATCTTTTTTCTTGTTTGTTACTATATTTTGACCCATGTGCTCCTAGTTGTTCAGTTTAATCTGATTTTAATAGTAACCACTTTTTAAGAACAGGATACATTGCCATTTTTTCAAATGGGTCAGGACAGCATTGTTAAATACTGATTGTGATATTTATAGTTAGGCATACAACAGGAATAATCTTTGCTGAACTATAATTGGCTAAAAGTATTCTAAAGCTCATTTTATACTATTAGGGATAAACTATAGCTTGACTTTGCCTAATACTTATCAAAAGACATACAGTAAAATATCTCTTCCATTGACCTTGTGAATGTTCACCTATTTTTATAAATTGGGAGAAAATGCTAATTATTGATTATTATTCTGATCACATTGATATTACAAAGAACTTAGCTACTGACTGCATTTGAAATGAGACCCAAAGTAGTGTGAACACAATTCTTAGATGAAAGCTAGTTGTCCCAAATAAATTTGGATGGATTACAACAGAGATCTGCATGGCCTATTCAAGTTCCATCAAATGAAAAAAATGAAATAAATAAATAAAAGTTCTTGTGAGTTATGATCAGATTTTCTCTTAAAATCAAACTATGCTGGAACTGATTTGGTTAATTTACTCTTTCTCTTTATTATCGTAACCTTAAAGTTACCAGCATAATCCTCCAAAGAAAATTTAAAAAGTTCTTTGTAAATGTTCAGGGCTCACAAAATATTTTTGAGATAAACACTTTTGAGGGAGACAACAACCATGGCAGGATGAAGAGCTGACAAATGGAACAATGGCTCAAAAACTCTTTCTGGATAAAAGGGAGGACCTAGTATTGCCCATAGTGCTCCATACAGATGCTCCCTGCAACAAGAACATAAAACAATGGTCTCCAGCAGGCTTTAGAGGTCAGGGAACTGGGAGAATCAGCTTTGCCCAAGGTCTGAAAATGGATACTCAGTTCACCTACTTTTTCTGTTAATCATTTCAAGAAGTTTCCTGTGAATTGCTTTTTGAATAGTAAAAACTTTCAGAACAACAAATTTCATTAAACTAGGTGATCCTTCTTCAATCCTCAGTGAAATAAGTTTCATGTAAGTTTAAGAACTTAAAGATTGTTTAAAGTTGGAAATAAGCAGCAAAAGGGTGATTAGAATGTTGATTCTGGAAAGTTATGAACAGCCAGATTGATTAGAAATAAGATTTTGAAACTATTTATAAGAATTCCCCCTTGTAGTTTATTTAAAATCTGTATGTATGTATGAGAATTTATAATCAGAGTGTAAGAAATCTTTCCTTGGGAAAACACTGCAGATTAGAGAAAAACATGATAAGATGATACTTTGAAGCCAGTTACTAGAGGCAATCAGAAATAACTAAAGATTATAATAAATGGAGAATGCCAACTAATACAGAATGGAGGAAAGTATTCCAGTTCTGGAAGAATTCAAGGATATCTGGCACCTATGTATTCAGAAATTTCTCATAAGACTGTCTGCTACTATAGAAAATGGGTTTAAAAGAGGAAATAGAAGAAGATAACAACTTAGAATCAGGCTGCTTTGGATAAAGATTTAAAAATAATAGACCACAAAAATGATATTGATAAAGATATTAGACAGACCTTACAATGAAATCGGCTATTTTGATAGGTAAAAAGTACAGATGAATAATAAATTAGAAGAGTGACTTGAATGTGTGGATTTCAACACAAAAGAGTTAACTTGGACATCTTTCTTAATTTGAATGTGCCAAAGTGATGTGTTACTTTTTATCTTTGTATTTTTAAACTTCAATAAAATTATTATAGCAAAATATTTTTGAGCTAAGAAGGTCAGGCTTTACTACAGAACATATAGATACATTGTACAGAACAGA
>NW_015387687.1:413978-417586 GCF_001527695.2 Protobothrops mucrosquamatus
AGAAGAGTGACTTGAATGTGTGGATTTCAACACAAAAGAGTTAACTTGGACATCTTTCTTAATTTGAATGTGCCAAAGTGATGTGTTACTTTTTATCTTTGTATTTTTAAACTTCAATAAAATTATTATAGCAAAATATTTTTGAGCTAAGAAGGTCAGGCTTTACTACAGAACATATAGATACATTGTACAGAACAGAGGATAAAATGGAATAATGTGTCACCACTTTTATTCTTTATTTCAAAAAGCATCCTTCTTTTGAACATAGTGGAACATACTTTAATTTTACTGATTTGCTACGCCTATACAATTTGTAATGACATATTAAAAATATCATTTAAAGAAAACATATATTCTTACTGGAACTAGATGTTGCTGGTCTTGATGATTTAAACAAAGTAAAGCAGAAGTACAGTGAAAACTGCAGTTAAAAGTCCCACAGTTATAAAGCAAAACCGAGAAACTTGTAGTGTTTCTGATGTTGATGAGCTATAACATCCAGGGAATTCTGAACTGGCAATATTTGAAAGACCACAAGTGCCCTACTTCTAAGTCCTTAAAGTTCTATCTCAATAACATTTTATATTTTTTTCAATATAAATCATTTGAGAAATGTAATAAAATTCAAGATTCAAAATAGTTAATATATATTTTCATGTATACTTTAAAAATAGACAGTGGTGATAAATTTAAAATTTACAGTATCTCCAATACAGTTCCAGAATTGTTACTCAGTATATTCCAATACAATGCCTGCTGATTTAAATTGTCCTCTTAAGCAGATATTTAAAGTCATGAATTATATCTATGATATGTTCAGTTTCCTGCAAAAAAAAATGCTTTTCTGATTAACTATCAACTTTGAGGAAAATACATTGTGAATTCTAGGCAAATACAAAATATTTCAAGATTTTTATTGTAAATCCAAAACATATTCTTTGCTAAAAACCCCAGTATTATCTAGCTAGCATGATTCAGTCACAAGGTCAAAGCTAACTGCAGAATGTTTTATTTCTCTTTATATTTTAAAAACTCTGGACTTCAAAAATCTGATTTATATAGTTGAAAGGGCATGAATTGATCATCCAGGTGCAGAGAAAATATATTCTGCACATTTATAATAGTTTATTGTAGCTGTATTGCAGTACTTGAGTACTTCCATAGCAATACATGAACAGTGGATTACAACATTTGTGAATGTCTTAATGCTATACAGGTAATCCTCAGATTACAATAGCAATTAGGTCTGGTCATAAAGCAACACAGTCAAAAGGTGTAGCATCATGTGAGGGTCTGAAGTTTAGTTATAATGCAAATATAAAAGTAATTCTTGCTTAATCAGTTGCTTAGCAACTGTTTGAAGTTACGATAGACCTCCCCAGGGTCTCCATTTTTGAGGTTCTGATAGCTACACACAACCTCATGGTCATGTGATCGTATTTTGGGCACTTGGCAAACATCTTATATTTTATGGCCATTTGTAGCATCCCATGGTCACATGACCACAATTTTTGGTATTTTTTGGGGGGTCAGTTTTCAACATTTACCACTGGTTTCTGGCAAAAATGGCCATTAAGGAAAACAGACTCATAAATAACCACTGCAGTTATTAGCAATCACTTAACTACTGTGGCATTTGCTTAATTGCTTCGGCAAAAGAAGGCCGTAAAATCGGGCATACTCACATCAATTGCAGGCTCAGTTATAGCCATACGTCAAGGACATGTAATATGTTAATTATAATTTTTAGATGTGCTTGTCAACAGAAAAGAAGATCGAAGCCTAGAAATCACAGTTTATCGCAAGGTCATCAATACCCCACCACATTCTGAATTTCAATAGCAACTATCCACTGTCACACAAAAGTGAGAACTCACTGTAGTACCCAGCAAGCCAAATAGCTAGAGACCAGGTACTTATTGTATGTGAATAATTCAGGCAGAATGGGTGGCCACAATCATTTGTTACAATATGCCTGTGCAACACGGTGGGGAAAGAAAGGAAGAAACAAGGTACAAAACCAACTACATGGCAAACCCCGCCATATATCAAAAACATTTCAGAAACAGTAGAACGCAGCTTCCAAGATCTGTAAGTGGGCAACACCCACTGCCCAGAGGCTACCACACGAGGACAAATTATGCACTGTAAAGATTGCTTGGAGGTGGGAGGTAATTACCAGATCCCCTGTGACTATGTAAGACAGACAGGGAGGAAGCTAACCACCAGATTGCAAGAANAGAAGAGTGACTTGAATGTGTGGATTTCAACACAAAAGAGTTAACTTGGACATCTTTCTTAATTTGAATGTGCCAAAGTGATGTGTTACTTTTTATCTTTGTATTTTTAAACTTCAATAAAATTATTATAGCAAAATATTTTTGAGCTAAGAAGGTCAGGCTTTACTACAGAACATATAGATACATTGTACAGAACAGAAGATAAAATGGAATAATGTGTCACCACTTTTATTCTTTATTTCAAAAAGCATCCTTCTTTTGAACATAGTGGAACATACTTTAATTTTACTGATTTGCTACGCCTATACAATTTGTAATGACATATTAAAAATATCATTTAAAGAAAACATATATTCTTACTGGAACTAGATGTTGCTGGTCTTGATGATTTAAACAAAGTAAAGCAGAAGTACAGTGAAAACTGCAGTTAAAAGTCCCACAGTTATAAAGCAAAACCGAGAAACTTGTAGTGTTTCTGATGTTGATGAGCTATAACATCCAGGGAATTCTGAATTGGCAATATTTGAAAGACCACAAGTGCCCTACTTCTAAGTCCTTAAAGTTCTATCTCAATAACATTTTATATTTTTTTCAATATAAATCATTTGAGAAATGTAATAAAATTCAAGATTCAAAATAGTTAATATATATTTTCATGTATACTTTAAAAATAGACAGTGGTGATAAATTTAAAATTTACAGTATCTCCAATACAGTTCCAGAATTGTTACTCAGTATATTCCAATACAATGCCTGCTGAATTAAATTGTCCTCTTAAGCAGATATTTAAAGTCATGAATTATATCTATGATATGTTCAGTTTCCTGCAAAAAAAAATGCTTTTCTGATTAACTATCAACTTTGAGGAAAATACATTGTGAATTCTAGGCAAATACAAAATATTTCAAGATTTTTATTGTAAATCCAAAACATATTCTTTGCTAAAAACCCCAGTATTATCTAGCTAGCATGATTCAGTCACAAGGTCAAAGCTAACTGCAGAATGTTTTATTTCTCTTTATATTTTAAAAACTCTGGACTTCAAAAATCTGATTTATATAGTTGAAAGGGCATGAATTGATCATCCAGGTGCAGAGAAAATATATTCTGCACATTTATAATAGTTTATTGTAGCTGTATTGCAGTACTTGAGTACTTGAGTACTTCCATTTCTGGACCGGGATGCCTTGCGCACAGTCACCCATGCTCTTGTCACCTCCCGCCTGGACTACTGTAATGCTCTCTACATGGGGCTCCCCTTGAGGAGCACTCGGAGGCTCCAGTTGGTCCAGAATGCGGCCGCGCGGGCGGTGATGGGAGCGACTCGTCGCTCCCATGTAACGCCGCTGCTGCGCGAGCTGCACTGGC
>NW_015387688.1:0-23069 GCF_001527695.2 Protobothrops mucrosquamatus
TTCCAGAGCAAGGGTTACTTCAAGGAGCCAGGAGCAACTACCTGATAGTTCCTCTCTCTTGGCCAGTATGTAGTAAGTTAAAGCTTCTGCTTCAAGAACTTCAAGTGGATGCAATAAGTGACATCAGAAATGAACTGTGAGAAGTGCAGTAAAGCATGGTTGAAGGTCTGCCCTAGATGGGTCAGGAATGGGACACCGTATGGACTCTAGGCCTAGAAGCCAGAGGTCAACATTGGTCTACCATATCTTACCAAAATGTTACGAGTTTTTGCATGCTGCCATACATTAATAGCCCGCTTTACCTGGCTGATGCTTGCTAGTAAGGATCAAACACCCAAAAGAAAATCATTGTTCAGCATCTCACCTTCTCCTTTTCCATATTTGGACCCTGGGAACCAGGATATAGCTTCCACATAGCCCAATTGCCTGCAAATCAAATGTGCCGGTTGCATGGAGAAATCGTCATCACAAATGGTGCCCCATTGGTTGTTATAGTAGATTTCCACTCGCCCTTCATTGTGCTTCCTTTTGTCTCCTGCCAATCGGAGCTGAATAAGAGGCTCAGTGCTGGAATCTTGTTCATTCTGGGCAAGGATCAGATGGTCCAGGCACACAAACAAGAAGAAAAGGATCGAATGGTAGTTTGGGAAACTTGCCATTGAGGGCACGAAGTTCTCTTTGGAGACAAGTTCAGTCAAAGATCAGAAAGTAGGCTGGCCACTTTGCTGGAAGGAAAGAAATGAAGGAGAAACTTGAGAAATAAGGGAGACGCTTAGGGGTATATATACACACATTCCCTTTGGAGATCCAATTCAAAGGGGAATTGATGGAAACTCAAATGGATTCCAAACCAAATGGCAGATGAGATGGACTTGATTGTCCAGATCAGACTGGAGGCTTCCAAACTGATTTGGAGAAGTGTAGCAAAATGATTCTTTTTCAATCGTAGAATTTAATCTTTAAATGCTGTAAGCTACCCAGAATCACCTAGGTGTGAGTTGGGCAGCTATATAAATTTAACAAACAAGCAAGCAAGCAAACAAACAAACAAACAATTGCCTCCAAATCTGATGGTTTGCTAAACAGAATCAGGAATCCAAATAGGGCGGCGTGATGGCCTAGTGGTGAAGACGCTCAGAAGGTTGAGAGTTCAATCCTAGGTAATGGCAGATGTTTCTCTCCTAGAGCGCAAAGAGAAAATATCTGTTGCGAACTCCACGTGGCGTCAGGAAGGGCATCTGGACAGTAAACACACAGCTTCATCCACTCACCCCAACTCTACGTTGAATTAAGGGATTACAGGGTCGTGAAAGATTGAGGGCAATAGAAGAATGGGACGACAGAGAATGAGGTGGCTGGATGGAGTCCCTGAAGCAGTAGGCGTGAACTTAAATGGACTCCAGAAGATGGTAGAGGATAGGAAGGCCTGGAGGAACGTTGTCCATGGGGTCACGATGGGTCGGACACGACTTCGCAATTAACAACAACAACAACAACAAAAAGGGAGTGAAAGGATGAGCTGACTTTCACATGCTTCCACTGATTTTGCCATATTACAGGTAGTCCTCAACCTACAACAGTTCATTTAGTTTAGTGACTGCTCGAAATTACAACGGCACTAGAAAAGTGACTTAAAACTGTTTTTCACACACTTACAACCATTGTAGCAATCCCATGGTCATGTGATCAAAATTCAGACACTTATTAATGACGGCTGCAGTGTCCCGGGGTGGTGTGATCCACTTTTACGACCTTCTGACTAACCAAGTCAACGGGGAAGCCAGATTCACTTAACAACCGTGTTACTAACTTAACAACTGCAGTGATTCGCTTAACAACTCTGGCATAAAAGGCTGAGTCAGCCTTGAGCTGGTCAGGATCGAACTCCTGGCAGTGGGCAATAAGTTAGCCTGCAATACTGCCTTCTAACCACTACGCCACCACGGCTCAAATGCAATCTTAGAAAGCAATACTATTTTTTCACCTGCTGGATGAAATGCAGAGTAATTTCCTCCACCTGCCCCTATCCGAGAAAGAGAGACCAAAAAATGCAGCCTCTGCATGTTTATTTGTATGCTAACTCCGACGTGAGCTTTGGCTGTATCAGGCGTGGCAAATTGCTAAGAGAATTATTTTGAGAAACTGGGAGAGTTATTACTATTCTGGACATCATGGATTACCTTCAGGAGATGGGTCATTTATCCATTTTTGAAAAGGCTTTTTTTTTTCTTTTTCTGGTAATCAAAAAATGATGCAACGTGTTTCCTTTTGGCCCGTTCAACACACAATAAGGCAAAACTGTAATTGCACCTGGCTGGGAGGGAGAAAAGCTTTGAGAAGGGCAAACTGGACGCTGCCCCTTTTTAACCCCTGGTCTCTTTGCAAACTTCTTTAACTGGAACTGGCTGGAACTCTCTGTTCATCCTTTGTCTGTTTTCCTACGAGTCATGCTTTCTAGAAGAAGAGTGAAATGCCAGATCTTGTGCGGGGAGAGTAACACTCTTTATGGTAAAGATCTCCCCTTCCCCAAATGCCTCCCCCCCCTGCTATTATGTCACAATGCACATTTCCATTACCGCACGTCTGATTTTTTTTTAACCGTGCTTAATGCAAACAAAAGACCCAGCAGAATTTGCTCTCTGCTTCCACTTGTGCAGAAAGCAGCTCAGCAGACAGAGCTCTGTAGGCCCTCCTAGCTCAGCCAAGGAGTTTTGATTTATGCTTGAGACTGGTTGTCAAACCCGCATCGCTCCTTTCCCAATTCAGCGGGGAAGCATTGAAGGCGAGAGGATCGAAACGTGAGCTGAACCCCACCAGTCCCCACAGAGTTGCTGCTTTTGTCATTCTCCGTGCAAGCTGCACATGTAGCCGTCTGGAAAGCCACGTGTGTGGAACAGCTTCCATGTGAAGGGAAGCCAGGAGGCAGCAGGGGAAGCTCGTCGCTTCTAACTTCCTAGAACAGCGTAACTTTTCCTGGCCTTGTCAGCATGCGAAACACAGCAACGGATGCGTTCTGCTCACAAACACACTTCCAGGAAAGAGGAGTCTCCCAAACCGAGCATCAGTTGTGATGTGGACAGAGAGGAAGAGGATCAGAAGGGAAAAGGAAGACAGGCTGGGCTTTTTTTCTTCTTTTTTTTTGCTAAGCGTTATTTTATTTAGATTTTATTGTCATGATCAATTTCTTTTAAATTAACCAACGATCGTTAAGAGCAAGGATGGCCAGTTCTAAATAATAGCCGTCTCTTGTTCTCCACACACCCCCCAACTACAAATGAAACAATAACAATTAGACAAGCTTGCAAGACCCAGATTAGAATAATAGAATCACAGGGCTGGTAGGAACCTTGGCTGTCTTCTAGTCCTTATACCAGTGGTGGCGAACCTATGGCACGCGGGCCACAGGTGGCACGCAGAGCCCTTTCTGTGGGCACACGCGCCGTTGCCCCAGTCCTAGGCCTTCAGCCGGGTTCTATAAAACCTTTTCGCTTTAGGGCTCTGCCGCCATGTGCAAAAAAAAAGAAGGTTCAATCAATCCAATCAATTTCAACTTCTCGCGGGGGAAAAAAAAGATCTCGCAAAGTTGGAATTGATTGTTTGAACTTTTTAGTCCTACCCAGTCTGCCGTTACTACTGAAGCCACGCCCACCCAATGGGCCACACCCACTCAATTGGTCACACCCATCCAATAGGCCACACCCACTCAATTGGTCACACCCACCCAATGGGCTACGCCCACCCGGCACCCAACGATACATAAGTGGGTTTTGGGTTGCAATTTGGTCACTCGGTCTCTAAAAGGTTCGCCATCACTGCCTTATACCATCCTGGAGACATGGTTGCCCACTTTTTTCTTGAAAACTCCAGTGATGGAGCAGCCACAATTCTGGGAGGCAAGTTGTTCCCACTGTTGGGAAATTTCTCCTTAGTTCCAGGTTGGATCTATTCCGTTGCTTCTTGTACTTTGGAGAATAAATTGACACCCTCTTCCCCGTGACAGCCCTTCAAGTATTGGAAGACTGCGATCAGGTCATTCCTAAGCCTTCTCTTCGTTAGGCTAAACATACCTCGTTCGCTTAACCGTTCATCATATGTTTTAGCCTCCAGACTCATTATCATCCTTGTTGCTCTTCTCTGCACTCTTTCTAGGAACTCAGCATGTTCAGAACACATACCCGTAGGTTGCAAAGAACAGCTCCTGTCCAACTTCAAATTAAGAGGCTATTCAAGAAGCTAAGCTAGTTGACAAATCAGAACTAGTCAAGCTCTTTAGGATTAACAACAATAAAACAGATGTTTAATTTTTTCTTCTTCTCCAAAACAATTAGGGGTTGGAGAAATGAAATTGAACTGAGACACAATTATGATGGATAATGGTTAAAGAGCTAAGTCATTAGTGGTTTTCTTTCTTAAGAAACTAAATTAGATTGATCCATTTATTTATTATTATTTAATTGGGGCTGGAGACTAAAAGGTATGATGAACAATTGCAGGAACTGGGTATGTCTAGTCTAACAAAGAGAAGGACCAGGGGTGACATGATAGCAGTCTTCCAATATTTGAGGGGCTGTCCACAGAGAAGAGGGGATATAAAACAAGGCAAAACAATGCCACTAGGAATGTCCATCCAAAGAAAACTAAATCTGAGTAAACATTTTAGCCCTGGATATCTCATTTCTCAGAAAAGTAGAGGAACATAGACACAGGGCAAAGATACTTTCATAAATGCATTTAACACATTCACTGTTGTTGTTGTTTTATCATAGAAACAGAAGTAAATGCTGGAAACTCATTAGAATAGATCTTCTCTCTTTGCTTCTGGAGATGATTAATTCGGCATAATAGCTTTTCAAGGTGGCATGGAAAAAAGTTTAGGTCTTCATGTTTATTGTCCTGGGAAAAATCAATCCAATAAATCCAATCCCCTTTTACTGAGCCAACATTTTATCCATAATGCAAAAGCTGAGTGTGGAAATGTAATTTAAGCTAAGAATACGCCATAATATCAGAGACCAGATTTTAATCCTGGCTCCAGCAACTAGGAATGGATTTTTAATAGATAGCACTGGATAGTATTACAAGATGTCTTTTTCTAATCAAGAGACCAACCACTTACATGGCAATTTTAAACATATATATGCCATCTGTGTATATAAAAAGCCATCTCCTCCCCTCCTCCTGAATAATTTCAAAAAGTTTCTTTAAAAAATCCTCATCATGTCTTTCTTTGCGATGGAAGGACATCAAAGCAGCTAGTGACGCAAAAGCAAGGGTAACACACATGCTTTAAAATCATATTAAGATAATAAAAATGGAAGACCATTGTTGGAATCCTGAAAGGTCTACCGTCAGTTCTTCTGGACTTCTGAGGAAGCATACAGAGAAAGGATGTGTTTGAAAGCACTAGAATAACAGAGAAGGAAACCCTATACCATTTAAGACAAATGGTTGTCCAATCTCTTCTTAAAAACATCCAGTGTTGGAGCACACACAACTTCTGGAGGCAAGTTGTTCCACTGGTTAATTGCTCTATCATGAAATGTAGCCTTAGTTCTAGGTTGGTTCTATAAGATAGTCCAGAGAAGAGGCACAACCTAGCTCTCACTTTATCTAATCAACTTACATCTTACAAGATTGAAAGTATATCCTCTTCTCTTACTCTCTGGAAAACTAGGGAGAATTCCTTCTGAAGTGCTTTCCATACCTTCCCTCCTTCTAAGGTATCTTTTAAACTCCAGTTGTCCAATCTGCAGCTCTCCTCCCTGTCTCCCAAGGTCATTTCCACATGCCAGTACAGTAGTACATGTGTTAAAAGTGTTCACACTGTAGATTGCAAAAGCCTACAAAATGTTTTCCTCTCCTTAATTTCATTAGAAGTTAGGATTCTTGCAAGATTTCAGGCAGAATGGAAAACTGGCATCTTGCAGGGCTTTGGTGTTCTCTCCAGAATTTCAGCCAGCCAGCAGTCAAACTGGCAGGTGCCAAGTTCTTTCTCTCGTTTAAATAAAATATACTATTTCCATGCTCAGCCTGCTCCAATGTATAGGTGGTCTTTGACTTACAACCACCATTGGGATGGAACGTCCATGGCTAAGCAATGCGGTTGTTGAGTTGTGCCCAGTTTCATGACCTTTTCTGCTGTGGTTGTGAAGCAAATCCAGGTTCTCCCATCGATTTTGGTTCTTGGAAACCAGGCGGGAAGATTGCAAATATCAATTGCAGGATCCGGAGGTGCTGCAAAACCGTTATAAATATGTGCCAAGCATCCAAATTGCAATCATGGGACCACAGGGATGCTATGAGAGTAGTAATGCGAGGAGTGGTCCCAAGTCAATTTTTTGGGGTGGTGTTGCACTTCGGTTACCGAACAAATAGTTGCACGTTGAGGACTGCTTGTAATTACAGTGGGGTGTGTGTGTTGCACAGTGGCTGCATTTTTCCCATCATTAAGTTAGTGGTTTTCCAGATATTATTGCTCTAGCAACTGTGTGGAATTGAACCGATAAAGTTGCCTAACCTGGCAATGAACTGCTTGCAAGAAAAAGAGCAAGCTCAGAGATCACCAAGACCCCACACATTCTCCACCAGAGTTCCATTCCCAAAATAAAATTATTCAAAGAAAGAACTCGGCAAATCTTTTTTATTTTAAGCAAACCATTCAGTCCCTTCCATATATTTACTTCTAAACTGCAGTTCACTGAAAAACAGTATTCGCCATCTGGGAAAGGGGATAATAAAATTTCAGACAAAAAAAATAACCCTAACCCTCCCCAAACAGTGGCTAGCTTCTCGCAACTAAACTAAGCGTAACTCCTGTTTAATAAGCAGAACTGCAGTATTCACACAACATACTATAAATCATATTACGATTTCATGTGATGTCCTGGATTCTCACAATACACTAAACCACAAACTGCCTAACCCCATTTTAAGCTCATCTTTGTACAAATTCACAGATTGAGTTTCCTCCCTTCCAAGCAATTTTTGTGCATGTCTGTTTACAAGCAACCTTTGGCTTATTCATTGAGGTTTGTTAGTCCTGGGATAAAGGTAAGTAGGATTTCAGCTAAACTGGCATTTGCATTACCTGCCATTCCTTCAAGCTACCAAATGCCTTTTCTTCTTTAGATCTAACAACCTTGCAAGATAGACCACTGCTCTGCCATTAATTTGTTTGATGTCAAGGATCAAAGCAATGATTATGGGGCATCCAATATCCATAATCCGGCATTAGGGCAATGTGGATTCGAACATCTGGGCTCCAGTCTGCCAGACAGATTCTGAAGTGTGACTTTGAAAATTGAAGCTGATGGTAAGGAAGACAGATGCCAACTCTATGCTGCTTCAAGTTGTCTGCAAGGGCAAGTGTGTCCTTCCCTCTCATTGCACACAATATACTGACTCTTTTTTGGCAGCAGACACAAATTGGACTCACAGAATCATAGGGCTGGAAGGGACCTCGGAGGTCTTCTAGTCCAACCCCCTTCCCAAAGCAGGAACCTTATCCCATTCAGGACAAACAGTTATCCAATCTTTTCTTGAAAAGCTCCAGTGATGGAGCACCAAGCTGTTCCATTGCTCTTCCTTTCATCCTACCTTTAATCTTTTAGCTCCAGGCCCTTCAGTAACTTAACATATTTTCTGTCTATTCATTTTTCTGACCGTCATGGAATGACATTTGCTTTTCCCATTATTTTTTCATTTGCCTTCGAAATAGTTCAAGGGAACTTTGCTAGTAAATATATGTGTGTGTGGGGGGGGGGGGTTTCCTGTGGCATCACAACTACGTTGTAAGGGACATTAAGATGAAAGTGAAAGAATGTGATGGTAGGTTGGATATTGAAATCAAATCTCATGTGCCCAAAAGTAGTACTTTACCTAGCCTACCAAATAATTTTATTTAGCCTTGTCCAAGCATTTGAAATCGTCCACCATAAGAACGATCCATCCTTAAGAATCTATGGAATTGTAGTAATACCAAGTCCCAGATCTATCTATTCCTGGAACTGGACTGTTAGGTTGGACAGATTATTTATTGGACCTTAAGGAAGGATAACTTTCTCCACCTCTTCCAAAACCTCAGAAATATATCTGTGTGCACATGGAACAATACATGACGATACCAGGAAGTTTTAAAGTAGCTAAAGAGTTCAGAAGAGCTGTAGATTCACAGTCGAATAAAGGTTAATTGGGGAGGGGGGGGTGAGAAGGAGAAGGAAAGATCAAAGATGATCCTTTCTAACCTCCTACCTCTAAATCCTGAAAAATCTTCCAAAGTGACCAAGAACACCAGAAACGACTTGAAATTAAACCAGACAAAGGATCTTCTCTTCCAGCATTATTCATCTCACCCTTCCCCAACACGGGAACCTTCTTGTCTGTCGGACTCTACTTCTCCTCATCCTCCATCCCATCTACTCTCTTGAAGTAATTTCCCAACGTTTCAAGCAAAACGTTTCTTCCCAGACCCACATTAGATGGCAGGAGTTCAGCCCAGGACTTGAGGATCTCCAGAGGATGGGCTCCCCAGGGCTGAGCTGTGGGTCCGGTAAAGGAACCCTGCCTTTCCCATCTCTGTCAGTTTGGGGTCAACTCAGACAGCAGCAAAAAAAAAACCCTGGAGGAAAGGGGGGGAAGGAAATCAGGAGAAGGAAGAAAGAAAAAAGAAGGACATCAATTGGAAAGATCAACCCAACTCTACCCAAACGCTCATCCAGTCTCCTCTTGCCTGAATCATCGTTCTCTCCCTTCAGTTGAAATCTAACGACGGAATGGATAGGACCAAACACAAACCTCCTGTCGTTAACCGAACGACTCTCGCGAAGAGGAACTGACTCAGACCTTTCTCAGCCCTTCTCTGAGACCAAATCGTATAAAGTGTCCTGAAGAGGAGGGTTTGGGGAGGGTCCCGGGTGGGGGAGGTGTGAGTCTGCGCCTCCGAGTTTACCCGCTATAGTGTTTTTTTTCGTTTTGTAACCTGACACTATTTTGTGGATACCAGGACTCTTCCTGCTCACCCAGCATGGAGAGGAGGCAGACAGCCAAGGGGAGGGGGTGACAAACTGCCTTCCCTGGAACTTGGATTATAAACAGAAGTTCTGCTTTTTTTTTTGCTTTGGATGGACAATATTTGCAGTTTTCTCTGCAGCTCAGTCCTTTTTAGCTGGGATCCTGCTAAATCAGTCTTTGAGGGGACCTTGGTGCTCTCTGAGCTTGCTTGTTTTCTTGCAGACGTTTCATTACTCCAACTAGGTAACATCCTCAAGCTCAGAGAACACCAAGGACCCTTCATTTCAACTCTTGAGCTACGCATATTCTCCTTTATTGGAATCAGATTTTCTTAAAGTGAGGTCTGAAGATGAACTGTTCCAATGGAGGCCAACTCTGGGAAGCAAAGATCTCATCTGTGATCTTAGTGCTACTCTTGACTTCATGGCCATCCCATCAAATGAAAGTATTAATATTATGGGCCAGATCTTCACAATTTAATAAAAACATGATAGCCAAACGTGTTAGAATTAAATGCATATGCTGAAGAGAATATTCAGATCTGCTCCTGTGAGCATAAAAAACAGCTCCCAAACTTCATGATTACCTAGCATGAAATACCATTTCTTCTTAGGGTGAATCTCACATATGTTATTTTTTTAATTTCTTCCAACCTGCTGTAGCTGGAAAGAGCTGAAAGGACAAACCTAGTTCAGTGGGATGGGCAGCAATCCTGTACTAACAACTGTGCTTGTGTAGACAAAGCTGAATGATGATGTGGTCCAGACAGAGGGGAAAACATCAGCTCATTCTACAGAAAAGATGCTGAAGCCACCTTGTCTTCAGAACAAGCAAATGGAGAAAGCATTTCTTTGGATATATTAGCATCCCTTCCAAATGGATAGGAAAATTGAAGATGCCTTCAAACATTTTTGTCCTGGATCACCTGACATTTTTTTTTTAATCATCCAATGGAAAGTCAAACTATGTCTTGAAGCTGTGATAGAAGTCTTAACATTTCTTGACGGGAGAAGTACTTTGATTGGTTGGAAAGGAAAGAGAGAAATGAGGAAACCAAAGTCATATAAGTTTCATAACCTGGATGTTAAAATAGGAGCTATCTGGGTATAGAATTTAACACTTGGTATTCTAAGATTCTACTCCAGGAGTCTTCAAACGTGGCCCTTTTATGACTTGTGGACTTCAACTCCCAGAATTCCTCAGCCAGCATGCCTGGCTGAGGAATTCTGGGAGTTGAAGTCCACAAGTCATAAAAGGGCCACGTTTGAAGACCCCTGTTCTACTCTCTACAAGTTGTTTGGAGAGCATTACCATGTCTTCCTTTAATCTTCTCTTTACCAGGCTAAACATTATCCATAGCATGACCAGTCAAAATACATTTTGTGATTATGCTACATCTTCTGCATAACAGATTCTCTCTCCCCCCCCTCTCCCCTTCTCCCCCTCTCCCCTTCCTCTCTCTTCACAGTCTCTTTAAGCCTTCTCCCAGATCACCTGCCCAGAGAACACAGTTGATGGGCAGCAATGACAAGGAAGAACTGAAGCAGAACCAGGTGATCTGGGGATGGTCAGCAGAACCTCACTTTAGGAGTATGGTTCTCATCAAATGCCTGCCATTGGTGACTTCCTGAGAAGGGGGTATACTTCCTGATGATGTGGTTGGTTAAAATATTGCCATCATGCATGCAATGTGTTCTGAAGGTAGGTGTCCCAGTAGGTTTTACCTCACCAGTTGTGACCGACTTTAGGGATGTGTGTGTGCTCATCTTCATTTCTTAAGCCAGCATGTTCTGGAGATGTTTCCATGGTCATATGGCCCGCATGACATCACACCACTGTTTGGAGACATTTCCGCAGTCATGTGGCCAGCATGACAACATGCTGCAGCACAGACCGTACGGCAAAACATGGAACACTGTTTACCTTCCCACATGCTTATATGTGGCACTTATTCATCAACTTGTGTTTACGTGCTTTTGAACTGCTGGGTTGGCAGGAGCTGAGGTGAGTGACGGGAACTCCCTCCATCTCGTGACACTCAGCTCTCGAACTGCCAAGCTATAAACTCAAGACTGTAAATCTAAGACTCAGCATCTTAACACTGAGCCACCACATCCTAAAGAACCGCATTGCGGTTGCCCTCGGGTGGGTGGGGTGTGTGGCCTACTGGGTGGGCGTGGGTGGAATGGGTGTGGCCTACTGGGTGGGCATGGCCAGCTCTACATCATTTGCGTCAAAGGTGCCTGTGGGGGCCTGGGCAGGAGTGGGACAGATCTGAGGGTCTCTGGCAGAAGGGGGTGAGACCGGGGCAAGCGCCAAGGCATGGTCCATTTCTTCATTCCTCACAAAGGGTGACATCTCCCCAGCATGCACCCAGGGGGCGGAGCCGACGCGGCAGGGGCTGGTTCCTTGCTGTTTCTAGACGGCCCTGTGGAGCCAAGACTGAATGCATTTCAGCATAGATGGCCACCACAAAATTGTACATTGGCTCCCGGCCAGCCTGGGCCAGGGCCAAGGCAGCGGGGGCCGTTCCCTCACTTTTCCAGGATGGCTTCATGGGCCATAGGAAACCACTTCGCGGGCCGCATCCGGCCCCCGGGCCTTGGGTTTGACATGTCTGTTGTAGTGTACGATTTAGAAAAGTAACCCGTCTGATTTAGGTGCAGGCTGGCGGGCAAAAGCCCGTGGCAAGAGCGCCTTTGAGCAAACTGCAAAGCAGTGAATGGAGCTTTGGCTGCAGGAGGGAATCAGAGAAGAGCAGCCAGTAAACCCATCTTAGGAACGCTAGGTAAGATAGCAGGTCAGCTAAAGATAAGGCACCCAGATCCTTGCCAACAAGATACTTTCTGGAATAAATGAATGATTCTCACAGAAATCAGCTGAAGTGCCCCAGGGGAAGTTGCCAATCTCATCATGAGCAGCTCCTTTTTCAGGACACAGAGACCAAAGCAAAACCCAGGGGACTCTAAAACTGCCCTTTTTTCTACCACAAAGAACCAATCCCAGAGATTAAACCCTCTTGGGAATCCCACATAGCCTTCTGAAGTTACATTCCAAGCTCATATCTGAAAAGACAATGGAGAGAAATCAGATCCGAAAGGCTTGAGGCAGGTGGAAAGGAAAGAGTATTCTACAACCCCATATTCAGATCATGGTTGGAAACAGGTCATTTCAGCATTTCCAAAAAGGGCTTCCAAGAACCCTTTGAGATGACTCCTTACTTGCTGAAGTCAAAAGTTTGCAACTATTTTAGAAGAAAGAAAGCGATACGGCAATATGAAAAATCTGCTTTGGGAATTTTGGCAGACGTCTGGTTAAAGTTCTCTGCGAGAGACTTGTTTTAGCTCTGTGACAGAATCTGTTCTCATCAGGAGTTTAATTTCAATTTAATACTGGGAATATCCTATTAAAACAATCACGATAAAGCAGGCCATCGTTTTTCTGTCAGTGATATTGGATAGTCAACATTTCCAGAGAGACCGCTGTGTTAATTTTTTGTACTCAACAGAGAGAACAGTCCTATACGTACCTTAGGGATTAACACAGTTACTATGACAGAAGCTTTTGTGAATCTCAATCTGCAGAGGAGGGAAAAAACAAGAAGAAGAAAGTTAAAAAAAAAGAGAGATGAAACAGTCTATGATCAACAATAGCCAAGACACTTTTGCCTGTATGAGCTGGTGAACCCATATGTAGTGTGATATTAAGTCTCAGACTTTTGCAATTCATGAAAAAAATAAATCTCCAATTAAGTGGAGATTCCAGAACCCAAAATTATTGCAGTCAAATCTCTTTTCATCTGACAAATGGCATTTCTTTGTTTGTAATTGTATTTTATTTTATTTTTGCCATGGTCCCACCAGATGTGTCCTTCAAAGGTCATATATGCCTTTCTCTCTCCCAAATGTTTTAATCTTACTAATGAGCAGGGTCTTCCTAAGATACTTTCTTCAAGAACAAAAATATAACGAAGCTCTATTGCTGAGGCATACCTTTAATGAGACATCATAGATACAGATGAGAAACATAGAAAAGGACACTCATAAAAGAAAAAAAGCATAATATTGAGGGTTGCGCGAAACATCTGTTTCCTAGTTCATGGGTCAGGAAATACATATATCAATCAGACCACAGTTTATTATTAACTGATAACAAGAATTGATTTCTGATTTAAACAGTCATCGAAACAATATATCATTTTTGTAAAATTTAGGAACCTAATTAAAGCTTGAAAGTCCAACTTCATCAGACAAATTGTACAATGTTCAGAAGAGGAAACTGTGGCTTAACTGGCTTTTTGACCCAAAAAAAGGGTTAAATTTGCAATTGAAGATGCCTGCAGATTTCTGAACCTTTAGCAGCTTGGAATCAGAGATTCTAATTAACAGCTCAGTATCAAAGAGGCTTTGCATTGATTTCTCTATTCATGTTTCTAGAAATAGACTGTTTATTTATTTTTAAATTGTGGTTCTCCAAGGTTAAAATGGGCCAGCAATGGCTAGAAGATCACGATCCATTATTGGACTTTCTCTACCTAGTTAGCTTTTGCTAACCTGGCGTTTCTTTTCCCAATGGTTAGCTCTTTCCAGAAACAAGGAAAGGATAATTGAGCAGCCTCTCTGCTTTATCTAGCTCATCTAGACTCCTTGGAACCATAGATCCAAGGCTTGCATCGGTCACCACGGTCTTTCTTTCATCTTGACTAAAGGAGATGAATAGGTCGTCCGAGCAAGCTGCTCTCCATGGAGAGATGGCGAAGGTGATACTCTCAGGTAAACAAATTGTAATGCACGGCAAGGCAGACAATCCACCCCGCAAGCCTATTTATTTATTCAGTACATACAGCTGCCCATCTCAGATTCATGGCTCTGGGCAGCCTACGGCAATTCAAAAAGTGATAATAATAACAGAATACCATATAAAACACACAAAGTCCTTATAAAAACCATGAAACACACTTTGCAGCCGAGGAATCCTTCAGTGGTTTTCTGTGACCAATTTCATTGCCATCGCTTTTCTGGAGAAAGACCATCCTAAGAAGAGAAAAATGTGTTAATCTGCTATAGGGAATTGGTGATACCTTAAGGATTAATGTATTTATTTTGGCAGAATGCTTTGTGGACTACCGTCTGTTTTACCAAATGCATGGAGCGCTCTCTTGCTACCTATACAGAAAAAGTCTAAGATTAGCATTGTCAGATATCGGCTAAAGAATTCCAACTAGATAGATCTAGAAACACTAGGCTGAAGCGATAATATGACTAACTCTTCACTGTCATCTAGCTGACAGCTGGGCACAATCTGGGCACCCAGTTAATGATGGGGAGACTTAAAAAAAAAAGAAAAGAAACATTATGGCAACATAAAAATGTATAAAAGATAGAGGTAATTACCGATTGATTGCAACCATCCATTAAAAATTGTGGGTCTTGGTGCAGATTCTGACATTGGGTGATAAGTTGTTTTATCTATAGGAACTGGAATAGAATCTCTTGAGGAATTTAAATGCAGCTCCAATGAACATCTGTTTTAAAGTTGTGTGGCTAAAGAGTAGTTTGCTATCCTCTCAAGGGCATTTTAAATTGTGTTTTGGCTGCCGGCATTTAAGCCACAGCAATTTAAAATGACACCATATTAACTTAACCAGTTCGTGATGCTGCTAATCCCTAGCCAAAGTGGGATCTTCTGCATCAGCAAACAACAGCCATTGTCTAAGGCGATAAAACTCCCACAAAGGGCCAGGCCATAGAGCAGGAGAAGCAAGGGAGTGGAAGGGTGGCACGTGAAGGGTTGAGCTAATGAGACAACACAGCAAGTGACGGTTCCTTCTGGGAATCCTGTCCTAATCTCACCAAAGACCAGCATCCTGAACACTTGAGTCTCCCTCCCGTTTCTGGAATCTGATTTCTGATTTCAACTTGCATGCCGACTCATCAGTTTGTTCAATGCAGAATGCAGTGGGATGGCTTCAGAGGAGTAGAGTAGAGAATAGAGAGTAGAGCAGAGCAGAGCAGAGCAGAGCAGAGCAGAGCAGAGCAGAGTAGAGTAGAGTAGAGTAGAGTAGAGTAGAATAGAATAGAATAGAATAGAATAGAATAGAATAGAATAGAATTCTTTATTGGTCAAGGGTGATTGGACACACAAGGAATTTGGCTTCGGTGCATAAGCTTTCTGTGTACATAAAACAACAGAGTGATAAGTCATAGATCACAAATCATAAGATACAAACAACAATTGTTAAATCATGATATACCAATAGGAGAAGGTAATAGGAAAGGTGAGAGATGAGAAAGATGAGAAGATGAGAAGGATAACAGCAATACATCCTACTACATGGGTAAATATCTTTAGGCGTAAGACAGTGCTGTAGAAGTTAGGTGTTTAGCAGAGAGATGGCATGGAGGAAGAAACTACCTTTGTGCTTATATTTCTCTGTGTCCTTTTTTAAATTGTAAAATGAATTTCAGAATTCTGAATTTCAAAGGCTGGCTAGAGCTCATACATCAGTTCCAATTTACGGAATGAGGTGAGTTGGACAGTACATAAAACCTCAAAAAAAGTCACCCTCATTGCTTATGTGAACAGAGTTTTTGAGGACCCTAAAAGGCATGTAACTGAAGCGTGTTTAGGCTAAATCTCAAGCAGGAACATTGTGTGAAGAAAAAAAAGGTTTCGTGTGAAGAAAAAAAAAAAAGGGATGCCTTTGAAATAATCTGGCTGGGGTATTGTATTCTTTGTCAACGTAACCTCTAGATGTAGATATGAAGAGTTGGCTCAAGATCTTTGGTCTGGTTCGAGCAGAGATATTTCCACAAATAATATAGGAGAAGACAACAGCATCACTAGCAGGACCAAAAATTCTTCACACAATGGGATGTGGCAACAACAATTGGCAATGAAGGAATGTTGTTTGTGCTTGAACTCCATCGCCCAAGCTGGGCATTGTTAAGCTGAGCGCTGTGCGCACTTGCGTTAATGTACCTTTATTTAGGAGCTTATTTATTTTAAAAGACTGTGTCAACTCAACAGATTGTGCCCCGAAAGGCAGAATCTTGCGATTGCAATGTTATGCTGCTATAATTTTGGCTTCATTGTTGTGGCAGATGTTGACACCTTTTCAGGTGAGCAAATTGCACCCATGGACTCAAGCGCTACTAAATGCACACACTGTTTTATTTTTTCCACAATCATTTACCTGCTTGTAGCTTATAGTATGGTTACCGTTAAGAGCTGGACCTCACTGAAGCTGTTGGCTTGTGTAATTTGACAACTAAAGCCAAAATGATGGTGGGAACAATATATCTGATCAGTTAACTTTAAATATTTCTCAAGCAAGAGATAGTGTTTAATTATGTTCTTATACTGGCCGCTAGATGGAGAACCATATCCACATAGAAACTACAGGATACAATAAATTCCAGCTATTTGATTATAATCCCCTCTTGTTCAAAATTCAAAATATAAAAAGCATTTTTACAATTGAAAAGAACCCAGAGTGAAATTGCTGACTAAGCACTAATGAAGAAGCTGAATTTGATCCAGTTAAGGATGATCAAAATAGGTCGTCTAAAAATGTTTGGTATTTCTTTAAATCTTCTTCCTAGTTTTGTTTCCGCGCTTATGGCCGGGTCCGCTTTCCAGCAAAACTCATAAAAGGATAAAGCTGAGGTGTAAACTTAGCAGTGCTGTTTTATACTCATTTATTTATTTTATTTATTAAATTCGTGCGCCACCCATCTTACCTAGTTTTACCGTGCAGTAGTTAGAATGGAGTATTGCAAGCTAACTCTGTCCACTGTCAGGAGTTTGATCTCGACTGGCCCAGGATTGGTTCAGCCTTCCATCTTTCCAAGGTGGGTAAAATGACGACCCAGATTGCTGGAGGCAAATATGCTGACTCTGTAAACTGCTTAGAGAGGGCTGTAAAGCTCTATGAAGCAGTATATAAGTTTAAGTGCTATTGCTATTTACTAATAGTTAGTAGTCGGATTAAAAAAAAACCTAGTTGTATTTGCAGCTTTCTTAAAGATTTTAAGTAATGCCATGTGCACTGATGTACCAAAATTGATTAATAGCATTTTATGTACTTTTAATGGTCTTTGGCAAAAAAAAAAAAAAAAAGCTCATACAATAGATAAATATATTCTGCCTTTTTAATGTTTCCCAAAATATTTCTTTCTCTGGATTCTTCCCACACATTCATTGGAACCTCTGATAAACAGACACAGCTGTAAAGCTGGATTTAGACTGAACCACTTCGAAGTAGGATAGAAAAGGTAGAAAACAGATGTTAGCCTCATCTGCTCTGAACTGGTGGCTTCCAGATGTTTTGGATCTGACCTGTCTTACCAAATTCTATGGGCTATCAAGGTGTGCCATTCAAGAAGACCGGATAGCCGTTCGTCTGGAATAATATAGTCTCCTATATTATTGGAATAGAAGGTTGCTTCCAACCCTATTATTCTATTATCCTATTATGAAAAGAACCGGAAGTCAGGAACTGTGTCTCTCTATAATGTCATTAAAATGTTTTCAAAACTGGATGTAAAGGGAGGAATCTCTCAATTTCCATTACGGAAATTCTCTGGGTGAGAAAGGTATCATGTATAACTATATTGACCAGTATCTCATCACACAACGGGAGATGGGACCGGCATTTCTTTGTCCCTGCTGCAAATGACAAATGATACACTAACATGGCTGAAAGTAAGCTTGGCCCTGAGAAATATCTGTTGAAAGACTACTTAACAAACCCTCTCTTGCTGTTTTCAGCTAGGCTAGAGCATTAATGTCATCAAGTAAGTCTGTGTGACTGCATAACATTTGAGGAGCATTTCAGGTAAAAGTCCTTCGAAACAAAGTTATCTGCGAAAACAGCTCCGCAGAGTACTTGGTCTATTATTATTTTTCTCTTGAAGAACGCGCTCCTGTTGTAGGGCAAGCTCCTCTTAGGGTTTGCTACCGTAGACGTGGCACTTGGTCCACGCATCATTAAAGAACAACAATGGCCTAGATAAGGAGGGACAGAATGCCCTGGACCATGTTTGTCAGCAAACTAATAATTTTATTTTTTTTGGCTAGCCTTTCTGTTAGGTTGTTTTTGGTAGGTTTTCACTAGTTGAATTCTTTTGTTCAAACCATCTTTTTTAAAAAAGGGTCCTGGAATAAAAGAAAAGAAGGAGAATCTAACTGGGTTGGAGAGCTCTGTCCACGGGAATTGTTGGCAGTGGTTGATCAGGACCTGTTTTGCAAGCCAGGAGGCAAAACAAAACAAAAACATTTGATGAGTATGGCTAAGTGGCTGAGCTGACACCAGGGCCACTCACCTGGCCAACAAGGTCATTGCTAAAGGCTAGAGGAATGACAGCTCCAATCCCTTCTTTGCATTCTTCCTTGCAAATAGATCCTGTCCTTCTGACTCTCAAGGAAGAAAGCAAAGCTTGTTTAGCACATACCCAAACATCTAAATGTTAAGTCCTCGAGGGAGGAGGCCACCTGATCACAAGGCCTGGACATCTAGCTAAAAACCGAGGCACAGCATTATGTCAACAATGTTAACTTTCACTATTGAAGATAGTGACTCTCTAGAGATGGTTTGGGATCAGAAAACAGCCACTTAGTTCATTGGACAGTAGTTCCATGCTTTTTTTCCCCCTTGGATATGTGCTAAATTATCCCCAAAGTTCACATTTGTGTAGACTTTTAAAGGCTGGGTTGTGATAAGCTAAATAACTCTTAAATAAAGCCTTAAAAGATCATCTTGGAAAGGAACTGAGAGGCACTGGCCCAAAGTCACCCAGCTGGCTTTCATGGTTAAGGTGGAACTAGAACTCATGGTCTCCTGGTTTGTAGGCCAGCACCTTATCCACTAGACCAGGGGTAGGCCACCTTGGCTCTTTTATGACTCGTGGACTTCAACTCCCAGAATTCCTCAGCCAGCATGGCTCAGCTTGGAAACCTCTCCCTTTCCCCTCAGCGTGGCTGGCTCAGGAATTCTGGGAGTTGAAGTCCACGAGTCATAAAAGAGCCAAGGTGGCCTACCCCTGCTCTAAGGTAAGCAAAATGGGATGCCCGCAAGAGGCGGCATTCTCTGGCCTGGAGTTATCCAAGGACAGGACTTAATCAAACTTTAATTAAATTTTATTTCAAGAGTCTTCGCTGACTTCCCGGAACGTATTTGCCACTGTCAAATTAAGTTAACATATTTCCTTTAGGCAATGTAACTTTAGGATGAAAACGATGTAAGCTGCTGCGAAAACCACATCCTTAGGAAATTAGCATCACTGTGTTCGTTAGAAGGAGCCCTAGTCAAGACTCGGATGTTTTGCTATTTGAAAAAGGCAGCTTCTTATGGGTAGGAGAACCTGCTCCCACACAGCATGCAACATCTGTTGTCAAATGCTTAAAATGTTCACAAAGGCGGCCTTGGGCATTTTTTGAAGGCAAATGGGAATCAGGGTTTCTAAGAGCAATTCTGAAGGCCTTCAGAACAAAATTAAAAGTAAAGAAAAGAAAGGAACAAGGAAGCTGAAGTTCTTTGTCTGCAAAAACTAAAAAAAGTCTGGGGCAACATGTCTCCTAGAGATCCATCAACAACTGGGGCCACAGGATCTCTGCATTTTTATGGAATGTTGGCAGACTTATTCAAGTTTCTTTAATGTGTCTTTTTATTTTCCCCATCTTCAATAGCTGGGGAACAGGTACTGTCGAGCAACGTTTCACAAACCAGATGTGGGTTTCTAGGACGATGGAATCTTGTGTTTCATAAGACAATCACATCAATGTTGTTTTCAACCACGGACACACTTTTTCTTTTCAAGTAAAAAAAAAAAAGGCTTTGTTATCCCAAAATAAGAAAGTAACAGCATATTTGTTATCATTCCACTGCTACTCAAAAGTTTTTCCCAAACCCACCCCCCCTCCCAAATCTCTATTATCACAAACATTTGAAATGACAGTCAGACCATAAGAATGCCACATAGGTGCACGCACACACACTTCCGAACACAGACCAACTGCTACACGCACACGCACACGCACACAGAGAAAAACTCCAGGGAGGTTGACTGTGCAATGTGATCCTCCAATTTCCAACAGCAGTGACACGACACGCCCTGCCAGGCTTTCTTTAGCACACCATTTTGCAAGGATGGGAATCTTACATCTTCACAGATGGGACTGCCACCTTTTTTTTTGAGACTGAGCTTTCGCTATTCGTGGTCCTGATAGAACAGAGGTCCAACCTTGGCAACTTGAAGGCTTGTGGACTTCCAACGTCCAGCCAGCAAGGTCTTAAAAAGTCCACAGGTCTTAAAGTTGCCAAGGTTGGACACCCATAATTTAAAATGAGAGGTCACATTAGAACTGAGAACTGGTAATCCAATTCTTTTTTTCCTTCCGTGCCATGTTTTTAAGACTGTAGTGGCGAGGGCTGCCTTATTACTGATCTATCCACCCTCTTATTTCAGCTATTTCTTTTTCGGGAGAAAAGAAAGAGTCGAAATGCTTGAAATAAATAATTGAAAGTAAAATGCTAAAGTCTCGGCTGCTATTCAAATCAGAGCAGGAGAGACTGAAGTGGCCCTTCCTCTGTGCTTGGTGGGGCTCGAGAACACGGCAAGGAAAAGTGAACCGGTAGCCCACAAGAGTCGGTTAAGCAAGCCTGCATTCAGATGCCGGAAAACACCACCAGCAGACTTACAGCCAAAGGAGAGAACAAGCCCGTCAACAGTTACTGAACATAGAGTTGAGTGCGACTTTCCCATTTCCCATACTGGCACAAAGTCTTCACTGCCTTCTCCTGCTTTTCGGCCTGTTCCCCTGTCCCTAAGTCAAAAGTGCATTTGCTTTCAAAGTTAAGAGCTTTAAAATAATTTTGGCGGAGAGTCCCCCAGCCTTGTCAAGCCAGGTTTGACCTAGCCTTCCCCACAGTCCTCCAGAGAGGGAAATTCCACCTCTTGGTTCCAAGACTGGAACCGGGGGGGGGGGGGGGGGGGGGGGGGGGGGGGGGGGGGGGGGGGGCTCAGGCATGGCTGAGAGAGAGGAACCCTGAGAGGAGCGGGTCTGAGATTCAGTCAGCAGCTTATAAGCCTCCGGGGATCTTCTGAGGCGGGAGACCGTCTTCGATCCAGAGGGCAGGAGAAGAGCCGCTGTGCAGAATTCGCCGGTGGATCCTGCGCAGCCGCAGCAGGTAGAGCAGGATGGAGAGCAGCACGACGAAGAAGCAGGCAAAGAACAAGTAATGGTTGTAAACGAAGGCGAAGCTGCGCCAGTGGGGGTGGTTTCCTCGGAAATTCTCCTGCTGGATGTCTCTGTGAGAGGAGGAGAGGAGAGGATGAAAGAGATGGTTCTGCTCTGTTAATATTTGTGTCAACGCTGCAAATACTGTATATTCTTGCTTTGACAATGTGCAGAACTGTCTGGTATATATATAGTTAAACCAGCAACTAGGAAAGGGGGAGGAGCAGAGGGATAGCCCGGGAGAAAGAAACCGAAGTAAATCACATCTTCCAAGTTGATTGGAAGATGTGAACCATGACCTTACAATAAGGGAGTGGAAAAGGTTTGGAATATTAGGCATAACGGAAGAGAAGCAGATCTAAGCATTCCTCCATGCTGTGCTGACATATCTGTAACATTAATAAATGCTTTTAGGAGAAAACATGCCTGAAAGTCCTTTTAAGTGTTTCGTTACTCAGACACATGACAATTTGATTGTATTATGTTTGGGTAGTTTTAATTAGATCTGGGATGACATGTGCATAACCCTGTATTCGGTTCTGGGAAGTCCAGGGGTGGGGGTGGGGGATCAAAGATGTAAATGTAAATTTTGGTATATTAAAATGTTGTAGTGAAATAATGTATTTGAAGAAGATGAGATGCTCGGCTGGCGCCCCCAAACTGCGTCCGAAGGATGAGGAAAGGAAGGAGGTGGGATGTGTAGGGTAGTTGAGAGGAGGAAGGAGGAGAGAGGTGTAGGTAGGAGGAAGAAAGGAGGAGGGAAGTAGGTAGGAAGGGTGAAAGAGAGGGTGGACGCGGTCGGGGGGGCTGCTGAGCATCTCGGAATAGATATTTAATATGGGATTTTTTTTCTTGTTTATTAATGTATATACCATATTTGTAACTTGTTTATTTGAAAATTAATAAAAATTTGAATAAATAAAAAAAAGAGATGGTTCTGCTCTATAATAACAACCCAACGACCCGACAACTTAGCATGCCTTGATCCATCCCTGCAGATGCATCAAGGTAAGGCCACACTTGGAATACTGAATCCAGACAATATGCTGTTCTATATATATATATATATAAAAGAATATTTGAAGCTCAGGGTTGAACTGTGGCAATCTTGGGGCATGATGACGTTACCTAGTTTGGTAATGAAACGTCTGCAAGAAGAAAAGCAAGCTCAGAGAACACCAAGGACCCCCCCCCACCCAGTAAGAATGGTGTCAGGCCAACTGAGAGGACCAAACAGAATTTTCTGCCCTCTGAGCTACGACCTCCATCCACTTTACTGATAAGCATTGCGTCGGTTCTCCAAAGTCAAAACAAATGCGAAACTTTCCGGAGAACATGATTAAAGCTGAGGGGGGGTGGGTTTGACCAAAGCTGCCTTTGAATTTCACAGGTAACGGGGTAACGCCTTAAAGGTGTACCTCAAAGGTAAAAACCGGGTTCGGTAGAGGATGGCCCCCAACGTCCACTGCACCTCTTTATCGTATACTTGAAGGGCTGTTTTTAAGTTGTTGTAGTTCACGGGAAAACCGAAGCCATTGTGAAATACCTCGTACATCCAGGCTGACTTAAAGCACTGATACCTGCAGAGAATAAACATAAGACATGGCTTTTCCAACAAGCGGGATTGGCCTAGGGAATTTTAGTGGGGTTTTTAAGGGAATTTTAATTATTAGGCCTTTACAAATATTTTCTTTTAATCTGGTTTTAAATTGATATTTATTGTAAATACTGGTTTTATAAGGCTGTCAGCCGCCCTGAGTCCGGTAAGGAGAAGGGCGGGATACAAATCAAATTAAATAAATAAATAAATAAATAAATAA
>NW_015387688.1:23277-42844 GCF_001527695.2 Protobothrops mucrosquamatus
TCCTCCCTCCCTCCCTCCCTCCCTATCTATCTATCTATCTATCTATCTATCTATCTATCTATCTATCTATCTATCTATCTATCTATCTATCTACTGTATCTATCTATCTCTTATCTATCATCTGTCATAAGCTTCTTTCAGTTTATGTTAGGATTATTTTGTCTAAAAATCATGCATAAAGCAAAGTTGCAAAAAAGAAAGCAAGACTTTGGGCTTTGGGAAAAAGATGTCTTGGTGTGTTCCTAGATTTTGTTGCAAATTATGCTGACACAAATTGTTCAAGAGTGACTTGTTTTTAAATAAAGCAAAATCTTGGATGAAAATAATTAATCACATAATGTTGAATTGTGTAAATCAAATTCACCTAGTGATATATAGCCTCTTTACATTCTTTTTAAGAGTGCTCAACAGCTCAGAGATTTTTATTTTTATTTTTGGAATCAAAATATTGGCTTCCTTGAAACAATTACTTAAGGAATTTACTTTGGGGTCTCTCTCTGGCAAGGACTGTTTGACCACATTTAGACACAGAAGAATGTGAATGCTTACTTCAGTCGATGGAGATCTGCATGGGATGCATACAGGCCATGATCAAATCTTTCCCGTAGAACAGACCACTTTGTGGCACAATATTCCTGAGGAAAAATATTACGGAAATAAAGATACGCAGGTTATTTATACAAATGCACATACAGATGTAATAGTGCAGTTGCTCAAAATTGATCAGTTACCACTCAGTTATTCTGGTTTCTATTTTATTATCGTTATTATTTCCTATATAGAGATGAGTTATCATCTTAAATATTTATTTCCTGATTTATTGACAAATTTTGGCTGCCCTGTTACTTCTGGTTACACTATATACAATAAAGAGCCTTTTAAAATCAATATTACCATACGAGAGACTATAACATTCTGACATGGCAGATATTCTGGCATTGCAGAATGTGTTAATTTGGGGTTTTTATTGTGCGGCCTGCTTATATGTGTAAATATAAGGTTAGATTTCCTTGTCGTGCTGAAGTTACTCTCCATTTCTCAGCCAAACCTGGAAGTCCTTCCGGACACCGGAATGTAAACGTCGAAACTCCTTGACTCGCCGCAACATTAGAGGAGGGTAGGAATTCTGCAGGAGCCACGTCATCATCTTGAGCCTCTTCGGCATCTTAAGCGACAAGAGCTTCACCTACCCGCCGACTATTTACGGCAAGTCCCTGCAAACGCAGAGCAACCAGAACAAGTACTTTCCGACCTAGACATCGCGGCACAGGTGGAAATCTCCCGTCCCGCGAAGGTACAGAATCTGTCCATTTTGTTGGACTTCGTCCTCGGCATCTAAGGGCAGGCAAGGGTCTAAGTAGGGAGTCTCAGGGGTCAGGCCGATCTGTTTACTGAGAAGCCTGCAAGCAGAATTGATCGAAGGACAATCAATGGAACAGCCAAAGGGAACTGTGTCTGTTAGAAAGATAGAACCTGATTTTTCTGTCCTGACAAAAATACATTCTTTTGTGGGAAGGGGGCGGGGAATAGAGAGCATAACCATCAAGGCCAGGGGTAGGCAACCTTGGCTCTTTTATGACTCGTGGACTTCAACTCCCAGAATTCCTGAGCCAGCCGTGCTGAAAGGAAAGGGAGGGGTTTCCAAGCTGAGCCATGCTGGCTCAGGAATTCTGGGAGTTGAAGTCCACAAGTCATGAAGGGCCAAAGTTTCCCTCATGCTGGCTCAGGAATTCTGGGAGTTGAAGTCCACAAGTCATGAAGGGCCAAAGTTTCCCTCATGCTGGCTCAGGAATTCTGGGAGCTGAAGTCCACAAGTCATAAAAGAGCCAAGGTTGCCTACCCCTGATCTAGGCCAAATCACTGCAGTTCAGTTATAGAGATAGGTGCGAACAACCAGGTCCACATGTGCAAAGTTCAAGCTAACTACTTTATTTGTTTTGCCTCTAATACAGGAATCTCCCCAGAGTGATGGCCTTCTCTTGGGAGCAAACAAGACTCCAGGGAATTTGAGGTGTGTGTGTGGGGGGTAAGTCTTAGTCCTTTTGCAGTTGCGCAGTGACTCCAGTTCTGTACTTGGGCCCTCTTCCTTGCCAGGTTGGGTTCTTCCCACCATCAGTTATATTTGGGAAGGCAAGAAGCCATGGGTTATTTCTTGCTTGAACAAGCCATGCTCATCTGACTCAGTCATAACTCTGAGCCACAAGGAACAATGTGTAAAGGGGCTGGTAGCTACAGCTCTCCAAACCAAGCAACTAGCCTGATGACAGGAGACCCAAAGGTGTGGGTCTGACACCATCTACTATCAATTCCTACTTCCAGCTGTTATTTTTCCCCCCCAACTGAACTATGGCCTTTCATATAAAGAGCTTCCCAGCCCCCAATTTAGCTCTTACATTTTGGCATCCAGCAAAGAGTTTTATTTTATATTTCCTGGTAATGTGCTTAATTAGAATGAAGACAGTTCTTCATGCAGTTTTTTTTTATTCTAGTTTACACCTTGCTGTTGCTGTGTCATTGTCATTTGATGAACGTTTTAATTCTGAAAAGCCAAGGATCTAATTGGTCGAAACGTGGCAGAGAAGCATCTTGAAAAAACAAAAAACATCTGGACCTTTCCTGTAAACACTGAATTGCTTTCATACACACGATCTTGGGATGAGCAACGGCAGAAAACAATTGACATCAACTGTGTAGCCGGACATGACAACCAATTGTAATAACTCACGTAGCCTCAAGTCACCATTAGCCAACCCTCGCTTATGCTGCATTTTAAGAGTGGAAATATAATCTCCATTTTTGGGGGCATGTGCCCGTGTCAGAGATTTTATGCGAAGCATTTCAGACAGGTTATAATTTGGAAGCAAATGGATTACACTACAGCACCTGTTTCTCAATACTGTACTGGTGAATATGTTGTCTGCGTATCTCTGCCGAGCAGCGTTCCCGCCGAAGCCCAGAAAAGTTGCCACGTAGACGCGATACACATGTTCGCTCTGATGAGCATCACAGCCCAAGTTGAATTCCGCCAGTAGGTTCTTGGCCACCTCCTCCTGCCGGCCATCAAAGAAAGAGGTTGAGAGGCAGAGTTCTGCTCTGTCGTTTTCATTCCCCAGGTTTTGATTAGTCAAGAGCCACTTTCAGCTCCGTGGGTTTCAAAACCTTTTGTGCAAGATTATTCCTGGCCACAGTTGTTTATAGTAAACACCTGAGCAGTAACCCTTGGGTGGGACAAGTGTGGCCATTGCGATGTTGTCAGGGGCAACTTCCAACAGCTCCAACCATCATAGCTAATACAAAAGGATGTATCTGGAAAGACACTGGTTTGCTGGCCCTGCACAATGGAAAACAACACCGATGCCCAAATATTTGTCAACTATAGGGATAGCTATGCACATGGCCATCAGCCTAAGACTGAAAATCAGGCTTGTCAGATGCTGTATTTTTTCTATCCTGCTCTATGGAGTAGAGAGTTGGTCGCTGACAGAAGGCCACCTGAAGAGACTAGAAGCATTTGAAATGTGGATTTACAGGCGGCTGTTAGTTGACAAGATCAGAAATGAGGAGGTGATAAGCTGCCTGGGAAAGCCCAGGGAAATCACCAAAACAATTAAAAAATGAAAATTAGAATATTTTGGACATGTGATGCGACACTCAGAAAAATACAGCATACTCCATTTAATCCTCCAGGGAAAGATTGAAGGCAAATGAGGTCCAGGCAAAAGTAGAACATCATGGCTTCAAAATCTAAGGGACTGGTTTGGACAAAACTCAGCAGCACTTTTTCATGCGGCTGCTGATAAAAACAGGATCGCCAACATGATCGCCAACGTCCGATAACGGATATGGCACAAGAAGAAGAAGAGGGCCGTATAGACTACGCTAGTAAGTATTACATCTTTCCTTCCTCTACAGTAATTTTTAATAATAATAAATTTATAAAAGTGGGTTTACTATTGCCTGCTTCCTAGGGTTGAGAGAGAGGGCAGGGCCCAAGATCACTCAGCTGGCTTCATACCTATAGCAGGACTCCCATTCATGTATAGCATACAAATAACAGTTCCTATAAATATATTCCTGACAATATTTTAAAAAGGTATTCCGCGACATGTCAACCATTAAGAAATTGCATCAAACGGGAACCGCAAGCTTAGTTAACGGTGCATCATTTTCTATTGACTATGTACAGCATAAAAACGACCATTTCAAGGGCAAAATTCATCCGCGTAAGCTCTGCGTCGTAAACAAACACATTGCTAACACACTGGCTGATGAAAATGGAAAACAACATTTATGGATTGCTTAGCTGATGGGGCTCAGAGGTTCAACTGCTTTTCTCTTCAGGCGGGGTGAACGGCTCACACACCACGGGGCACAGGACTCATACCGTGCAAAAGAAAACGAATCAATGGACATGGGTTAAAATGCAGGGAGGAAAAAAAAAAAGAAGGAAAGTTGTACAGATAATAACCTGCTGTGAAGAGGCAAAGCTTACAGTTTTAGGGACTTCATAGGCTATTTGAGTTGAAACACCACCCATGTCAAGTATACCCACGGTCCTCTTTCGGACAACTTCTTCTTTGCTTTCGCTGTCAGGAACGTGCACTTCCACGACTGCTTCGTCCTCTGGAAGGCAAGATGGGGAGAGGTGCTGCTGAAAACAGGGCAGGGCATCGTTTCCATTGTTGTGGTATTGTACAGGGAGCCCTGTACAAGAAAACCAAGATCATGGCATCCGGCCCTCTCAATTCCTGGCAAATAGATGGGGAAGAAATGGAGGCAGTGACAGACTTTATCTTCCTGGGCTCCAAGATCACCGCAGATGAGGACTGCAGCCAAGAAATTAAAAGACGCTTGCTCCTGGGGAGGAAAGCTATGGCAAATCTAGACAACATACTAAATAGCAGAGATATCACCCTGCCAACAAAAGTGCGTATAGTCAAGGCCATGGTTTTCCCAGTTGCAATGTATGGATGTGAAAGTTGGACTATAAGAAAGGCTGAGCAACAAAGAATGGAGGCCTTTGAACTCTGGTGCTGGAGAATACTCCTGCGAGTCCCCTGGACTGCAAGGCGATCCAACCGGTCAGTCCTAGAGGAGATCAATCCCGACTGCTCTTTAGAAGGCCAGATCCTGAAGTGGAAACTCAAGTACTTTGGCCACCTAATGAGAAGGAAGGACTCCCTGGAGAAGAGACTAATGCTGGGAAAGATGGAGGGCAATAGAAGAAAGGGACGACAGAGAATGAGGTGGCTGGATGGAGTCACTGAAGCAGGAGGCGTGAGCTTAAACGGACTCCAAAAGATGGTAGAGAACAGGAAGGCCTGGAGGAACATTGTCCATGGGGTCACAATGGGTCGGCCACGACTTTGCAACTAACAACAACAACACAGGGAGCCCAAAACCTACGACCTCAAACGAGGCCCAAATTTCTGTGGCTAAGTGAGACATTTGCTAAGAGAGTTATAACCTTTCTTGCTATGGTTATGTTAAATGAATCACTGCAGTTGTTAAGTTGGCAACACGGTTGTTAAGGGACTCTGGCTTCCCCACTGACTTTGCTTGTCAGAAGGTCACAAAAGGGGGGACGGCGTGACACCCCCCCCGGGGCACTGCAAAAGTCATAAATATGAAAAACGGGTCATAGAAGGCTTCAGTGGGACCGACGGCATCCTTGGGGCAGCGCCATCCTCCAGCACCAGGCGGCATCTCGGGCCAGCGATATCCTCCTGCACCAGGCGTCATGGCAGCGGCATTTAAAGAACCCACACAGGCATGCCCTGGGCTATGGAGGTTACCGTTATTTTTTTTCGTGTATAAGATGCTGCACTTGTATAAGACGCACCTGATTTTTTGAACAGGGTGTTTGCAGGAAAAGATAGCGTCTTATACACGGAAAAATACGGTATGTGAATAAAGCCAGTGAAGGAAGGAAATTGTGCACTAACAACATCAGAGAAATCAGCGGTCCTCAACCTTTGAGGCCTGGTGGCCCAGCTGGAGGGGGAGGGGAACTGGGCCACACGAGCAGTGGGCTGGCATACATTGGGCACAAAGCCCTTGCATGAGCGGTGGGCCACTGTGCACATTCGTCCGTCGGCCTACCACTTGTGAAGTTGAGCTGCAAGCACGGGCACGCTCCAGCCAGCCACTCATGTGGCCCAATTCAGAATAGGACATTGCCTGATAGTGGACTGCAGCCCGGGGTTTGGGGACCTCCGAGATAAATTACTGCTAGTGTTACATATTTTAGCAATTTTTGGAATTAATTAATATTAAGGCCCTTACCTTCATCCATATGTTCGAATTTTCCAAGGACAAAGTTGATGCCAATCCATGCATATACTCCTAGATAAAATGTAGAAGGTACATTTCTAAATATTTTAATATCACTGGGTTGTTTTTGTTTTTTTTAAAATAACACCTTAACAGAAACAAAAAGTACCAAAAAACCCAAATATATATACAAGTGAAAATGCTTCGGAGTTCTGTAAAATTGAAGAAGGCAATGCTCCTTAGCTCATCCCTTATGTCTCACAACCTAATAAATTTGGTTTATTAGGACAAATATTTACAGGGACAAAGTTTTTGCTTGTCGAACTATATCGTTGAATGTTGCCCTAATCCTGCATAAGTCAGGTTCCAGCTCATGTGGAAAATCTTTGCACGTAATAGTTACATATGTAGAGGTTCCTTCATTGCAGATGTTTATTGTGTATCCCTTTAATATCAGGACCTGCACAACATTCATCCAATATTTAATATTTACTTGCTACGTAGATGTAGGGGTGTGGTTCTATGCATATGTTGTTCATAGTATGTTTAGGTGTGTGTCATGTATGTGTTTCACTTCAGAGCGGGCAACTAAATTTCATTTTTGATGTGTGCTGTTGTGCCCACAGTAAAAAAAAATGACAATAAAAGTTATCTTATCTTATGAAAACAGGTAACAGCATCTGCTTTTCTTGCACACTTTGATGAAATATATGAGCAGGTTCAGGCTGGCGTAAAAGGCTGAATATAGGCTGTAACAGGCTGTACAGGATGTCTTAAAGAAGACATTTTGGTACCATATTCTTTGTTGGATTGGACAGTTTCACTCTGGCTAGCTCAGTGATCACAAAACACAGGCTGCTTCTAAATTATTTCCTGATCTTGCCAAAACTAAAAAGAAGAGTCAGTACTTCCAAACGCTGCTACCAGATAATCTCAATAATGAAGCCTCTTTTCCTCATTTTTTTCTAGACAGTCCGTACCCCCCTTTTCTCTGGATACATATTCCATCAGTCTCCTGACTAAAGTTTACTTTTTTTCCCCCAGCCTGTATTCTTACCTTCTTGCTTTCCTGAAATCACTTCAGCGTGAGAATCCGAAAACAGAAAATCAAAATGCACTGGGATATCAGTAAGAAGATCTTCCAGGATTGCCTTTTGCTGGCTGCAAGATTCGAAAGGGATTAAATATAAATTTAGGATCTATTTCTACGGGCAAATCTTTCTATGAAACATTAATAGAAAATGAAGGCACTTAAGTTACCTCTCTGGCAAGATTCTCATCCCTGCGGTACAGAGAATGTATAGAGGGGTTTCTTTGTGCTTTGCACGGGGTATGTGTTCGGCAGCAAAGTTCAGTAGTGGGAAAATATAGTCACTAACTTTCTCAGGAGAGGTAGCAAATTCTGAAATGCCTTGACAGCAAGAAGAGATAAATACACTTAACTATACATTCAACATGAGAAAGTAAACACACTTTTTAATAAGGAGAGTATTTTTCTCACTTAACACCTAAAATGAGAATTCAGTCAAAGGCAAAATATTGCAACTTCTAAAAAGTCATGCCTTGCTAAAATACAGCATGGGCCTACGGATACAGGATGCTATCTTAAAATTACATTCTGTATAGCCGGGGTCTTCAAACCTGGCCCTTTTATGACTGGTGGACTTCAACTCCAGAATCCAGAATCCCTCAGCCAGGCACTTCTGGGATTTGAAGTCCACAAGTCATAAAAGGGCCAAGTTTGAAGACACCTGCTGTAGAGCAATCTCAACTGCTTTAAGTAAGATACTGTGAAAAATTGTCCTGAATGAACCTTGGCCTTTTATGGTAGCATACAAATATTAACAATAAAAAAATAAATAAAAGGAAAACCTGTTTGCATTTTTGAGCTTTTTTTAAGCATTAAGAATCTTAAGAAATAAATGAAAACCAGAGGGACAAATGTGGGGAGACCCAGGTCTTGCAGATCCCAAATAAAAAGGCAGAAAGAATCTGCTGCATTTCAAGAAACAAATATTGCCAATCTTCGGCATGACCGAGTTTCTTAATAGGCAAACAAGCAGCTAAGGAATTGGTATGGCTTCCCCTAGTACCTGGCTTAATTTTCATAACCACTGGTTTTCTGTTTTCATCCCGCATTTGTTTGATGTCAAGTAAATCATGAGGGTTGCCATTATGCCTTGGCCACCAATACACAAAGATCCGAGATCCACTACTACCACAATCCACCATAATGCCGTAATTCAGCTTTGGGTTGCTTGTGTCTGTGGCTTCGGTGTCCGTTACTCGCGCAAGATACCTGGGAAAGAAAACAGAAGAATTGCTCAGAAGCACGTCTCGCTGAAGCCAGGTAGAAACAAGGACAGGACAAAACCCTAATGTCAATCACACTGAACTTGCTAGTTGCGAAAACACCCATGTGAGAGCAATTATACTATTACATTTCACTTGTTTAATGTGGAGCTTCAACTCTTCAGCTGTATCTTTCACCAAGTGACACCGGGCTAGCCACCAACACTCAGCCCGGCCTACTTCGCAGGACTGTTATTGTAGAGATAAAATGAGACCTAGATTTATACCAGTTTAAGTTTGCAGAGAAAATGAGGGGTATTAGCACAATGGATAAGTTTAATGTAAGAGGATCTGTTTCATTCTGTTAGGTACAGCTTTGGATTGGTTTTTAATCCACTTGACAAAGATTACCTGTGCAGCTTTTTGTCCCGGGAGCTGTATTTCAAAACAGAGTAATACAATATGAAAAATGCAGCAGCAAGGAGACCGGTAACAATAATTTGCCGTAATGTGGTATTCAATATTCGTGGACACCCAACAGGGGAAATACTGAAGTGCCATGAAGCAGGAAAAAGGCAAGAGAAGCTGATCCTGGAATGAAAAAACAAAACAAAAACAAAGACATAGGCATCTAAAATTCTGTGCAAGCACCCCACAGATACAATTGTTGGAAGCCAAATTTTGAAATATCTCACTCTTTATTCTAAAAATGAACACTTTTCAGAAAAAAAAGTTAACCTGGCAACTGTTCAATCCAAGGTTTAGAGACATTTCTTTACAAGCACTTTGTTGTATATAACAGGACTGGCAGAAACAGGAAAGGTATCCTCTTAATACAAGTGCTTAGCATACATAATTCAAGTTAATTATTCTTTCTTCCTTAAAGCTATTTTTTTGTATGGCTCATCTGTCAGCCAGCCACACAAGTCATCAGGCAACTAAGAAACATTGGTATCTCAAATTGCACAAGTTTTGGGGGAAAACCTGGAGGAAACGTTAAATTTCTGGCTACTGAAACTTAACAATCAAACACATTTTGACGTTTATTTGATCCCACCAAATTTTCTTGTTTTTACTAATCCAAGATTTGGATACTCACCTACCCATTTCTGGGACTATCTGATCAGGACAACTAGGCCACAGAAAAAGCTAGCTTTTTACAGTTAGCCCAGATTCATAAGGCACAAGATTCATTCCCGTAACCAGTGGAAGAAGTAGGAACTGAAAAATAATAATTAAAAGGTATTATTATTATTATTATTATTATTATTATTTATTAAATTTATATCCCGCCCTTCTCCTTGCGGACTCAGGGCGGCTGACAATCGATTAAAAATACACAAATAACAATTACAGAATTAAAATTAATTAAGAAAAAATATTTAAATATAGTCTAATTAAAATATGATTAAAACCCCTCTAAAAATTGCCCTAGGCCAGTCCCGCTTGTTGGAATAGCCATGTCTTAAGGGCGCGGCGGAAGGAAGGGAGATCAGGGAGGTAGCATTTTCACTCAAGCTAAAAAGAGATGAAACACCACGAAGTCAAATTAATGTATGTTAGCCAACATATCTATAGTCCACCTTTTCCTCCAGGAAGTTTAAGGTGGTATGCATAAAGTTATGCTTCTTTTATTCCTTCTGCCCCCAAGAAGTAAGACTGAGAAATAATATCTAACTCAAGGCATCTCACATATATTCTCCAATTACTGTGTACACTTTTAGCATACAGCAGTCATGGTGTTTTTCATTCTATCTGAAAAAGGAAATGGTGATCAGCTTCGACTGAATAGTACTCTGTAGAGATATGAAGCTTAATCTTTTTTTTCTATAAAATTTTGTCTTCCAAACACAGCTAGACTGAGAATTTTAGAAACAAAACAAAAAACCTTCCCAGTACTAACATTTATAAGCTCTAAAAATACAGCAGAAAAATCAGGAAATCTTGTTCCTTGCATTATTTGGAAAATATGTCTTTTTTTCATTGTTTTCCAACTGGCAAAGATTTCATGAACTGAAATTTCCATTTATAAAAAGATTTTATAATTCCCGTAGTGAAACGTCAGTTGGTTTTAGGATGTGCTTTCCAACCCACAATAGAACACTTAAAAAATTATACCTGCTTACCTTTAGAACCTTGGGACAGAAGACACCAGCTGTTTAATGCAAGCTGCATTCCTTAACAGTTCCCTGGAGGAAACACCGGAAGATGCCATACCATTTGGAAACTAGAGATTTCAGAACATAATGTGGTAAAATTAAGACATTTTCTCAGTAGAAGCTGTACATATTCCTGAACGCCACTGAAAAAAGGGACTTATGATCATTATTCACACTTATATGACCGTAGCAGCATCCCCATGGTCAAGCGATCAAGATTTGGATGCTTGGCAACTGACTCGTATTTATGTCAGTTGCAGTGTCCAGGAGTCATGTGATCATCTTTTGCGACCTTTTGACAAGCAAAGCCAGGTTCATTTAACAACAACGTGTTGCTAACTTAACTGCAGTATTTAACTTAACAGCGGTGGCAATAAAAGTCATAAAACAGGGCAAAACTCACTGAACAAATTTCTCACTTAGCAACATAAATTCTGGGCTGCGTTGTGGTCGTAAGTCGAGGACTACCTGTCTTTATGGCCTAAGACAGTGTTTCTCAACCTTGACAATTTTAAGGCATGTGGACTTCAACTCCCAGAATTCCACAGCCAGCAATGCTGGCTGTGGAATTCTGGGAGTTGAAGTCCACATGCCTTAAAATTGTCAAGGTTGAGAAACACTGGCCTAACATCAACCACAATGAAAGAAGATAAAGGTAGGAAAGGGGCGGGAAGCTAAATTAAATCTTTCTCACAGACATCTGGCTTTCTGGGTAGAAGAAAGAAGAAGAACGTGCTTTTGTGCCTTCTTTCCCCCAGTGCTTCTCAACGAGATGGGTGGGTTTCCAGCCCAGCATTCCCCCCAGCCAGGGGGATTCTGGGAACTGAAGTCCGCCCTTTTCCAAGTGGCCAACGTTGAAATCAACTAAACCGTTGTTTCTCAACCTTGACAATTTTAAGGCATGTGGACTTCAACTCCCAGAATTCCACAGCCAGCGTTGCTGGCTGTGGAATTCTGGGAGTTGAAGTCCACATGCCTTAAAATTGTCAAGGTTGAGAAACACTGATACTAAACCAACCCGGGGATGATGGGAACTGTAATCTACGCTCCTCTGGAAAAGAGATCGCCTTGGTGTCCCAAGGATGGGTCCAATCCCCGGCAACCACAAAGCCCATGGGGCTTGCCTGCCAAGGCTCCTCCTGATCTCTGGTCGGCAGAGGCGCGANTTTTTAACTCTCAGAATTCCCCAACCCCAAATGATAAATAGGTAGGTAGGTAGGAAGAAAGAGAAAGAAAGAAAGAAAGAAAGAACTCCCCAGGACCAAAGTGTGTGGATTTTTAACTCTCAGAATTCCCCAACCCCAAATGATAAATAGGTAGGTAGGTAGGAAGAAAGAGAAAGAAAGAAAGAACTCCCCAGGACCAAGATGTGTGGATTTTTAACTCTCAGAATTCCCCAACCCCAAATGATAAATAGGTAGGTAGGTAGGAAGAAAGAGAAAGAAAGAAAGAACTCCCCAGGACCAAGATGTGTGGATTTTTAACTCTCAGAATTCCCCAACCCCAAATGATAAATAGGTAGGTAGGTAGGAAGAAAGAGAAAGAAAGAAAGAAAGAAAGAAAGAAAGAAAGAAAGAACTCCCCAGGACCAAAGTGTGTGGATTTTTAACTCTCAGAATTCCCCAACCCCAAATGATAAATAGGTAGGTAGGTAGGTAGGAAGAAAGAGAAAGAAAGAAAGAAAGAAAGAAAGAAAGAAAGAAAGAAAGAAAGAAAGAAAGAAAGAAAGAAAGAGAACTCCCCAGGACCAAAGTGTGTGGATTTTTAACTCTCAGAATTCCCCAACTTATAGATAGATAAATAGGTAGGTAGGAAGAAAGAGAAAGAAAGAAAGAAAGAAAGAACTCCCCAGGACCAAGATGTGTGGATTTTTAACTCTCAGAATTCCCCAACCCCAAATGATAAATCGGTAGGTAGGTAGATAGATAGGTAGATAGATAGATGACGGACAGACAGACCAACCCAGGACCAACCAAGATGTGTGGATTTTTAACTCTCAGAATTCCCCAACCCTGCGTGATAAATTGTTAGTTAGGTAGGTAGGTAGGTAGGTAGGTAGATAGATAGATAGATAGATAGATAGATAGATAGATAGATAGATAGATAGATAGATAGATGGATAGATGGATAGATAGATGATTGATGGATAGATAGATAATGGATGGATGGATGGATAGATAGATAGATAGATAGATAGATAGATAGATAGATAGATAGATAGATAGATAGATAGATAGATAGATAGATCTCCCCAGGACCAACCAAGATGTGTGGATTTTTAACTCTCAGAATAGGGGTTGGGACGCACTATTTAGCCATGTATTTATTTATTTGTTTGTTTGTTTGAGGGGTCCTGGTATAGTTCCTGTGTAGAAGAACCATTCAGAGGAGGATAGGAAGGAGAAGTCCACACCTCCCCTGTACTATCCTCACCTTTCGTTTTGATAAGTTAAATTTAAATTTTACTAATTTAATGTTATAACTAAAGTGAATATTAAAATTGTGTTACAAAAAGGAAGAAGAAGCTGGACTGAAAGTGACCTAAGTCCACTATCTCATTATCCCTGGGAAAAGTTCAGTTTACTAAGGGAATTTGGGGTCCCTGTAAAATGGCAAATGAGAAAAGGCTCAGAATAAGCGTGGGAGAAAGGAAAGGGATAGGGTTGCCAGGTTTGCTTCCAAAAAATAGCGGACAAGCCGGGGGGTGGTGGTGTTTAAGTAGTAAAAAAGTAGACTGTACAGCTTTAGATTACGTACCATTTTATCATAAAGCTTTTGAATAAAAAAAAAATGTCCACTATTTTGTGAAAAAAAATAGTGAACATAATGTGAAAAAAGTGGACTGTCCGCTCAAATAGTGGACACCTGGCAACCCTAGAAAGGGAGAGCAACTAAGGTGGCCCTAAGAAAACGTTCAGCAGACCCCCTGTAAGCAGACGGGAGTAACTGAGTAGGAAAACACACTCACAGAGATTTGGGGGCTGTGTTCCACCGGCTGAGCTTAAGCCAAAGATCAGTAAATTGTCTTATCAGTAAATTGTGTAAAAAAAAAAAAAAAAGTAAGCTATTTCCCTGGAGAATGCCAGTTCCCTTATTCAGTGGAAAGAAAATGAAAAAAAAAGTTGCTTTGTATTTTACCGGCATGCACTGGAGCTTTGCCTTTGGGAGAAAAAAATATTTCACGTGCACGTTAAGTAAGAGGTAATTTTACATAATTACATATTTTTTGAGGAAGGTGAAGAGAGAGAGAGAGAAAAAAAAAGAGGGGGCACCCAGATTTGAACTGGGGACCTCTTGATCTGCAGTCAAATGCTCTACCACTGAGCTATACCCCCAGCTGCCTGTTAGCTGCTTTCTAAGAGGCTTAGTTACAGCTGTTCGTTCTTTCCTCACTTCCCTTCTGGCTCTTTTCCAGCAATGAACTTCTTATTGCAAGGCGAAGCAACCGTTTTACTTCCTGCTACGGGAATAGAGCTCAGTGGTAAAGCATTCGGCGGCAGCTCATTTTTCTAAGTGTTTGGTTAGGAAGAGCAAAGAGAGAAGATTGGGATGCAATAGAGGAACTGGAGGCAGGCTGCCCAGGGAACACATCTGCACAATGCAGTAGGCTTTGCCTTAAACCCAAGAGCAATAGCCAAATAGCAGATGGGCAGCCCTACAAATTGAATAAAGAAATAAATACATGCACAGTGCCACTGAAGTAGGGCAATCTCTCTTGCCCAGTCAGCATCTCAGCCACTGTAGTTATTGAACACTTTCTCTCTCTGTGTGTGTGTGGGGGGGGTTCACTCCCTGTGCCAAGATGCCCAGCTAGGTGGCAGTGCCAGAATCATCTCAAAAAGCTAAGCAGGGTTGGATCTAGATAGTGATATGGATGGGGTTCAGCTAGGACAGTCTTGGGTGGTTGAATACAAAGGTAATAATAATAAAGTTGGAAGGGACCTTGGAGGTCATTTAGTCCAACCCCCTGCTCAGGCAGGAAACCCTATACCATTTTGGACAAATCTATACCATTTCAGACAGTGGTATCAAACATAGAACATCATCAGAGTTGGAAGGGACCTTGGAGGTCTTCTAGTACAGCCCCCCACTCAAGCATGAGATTCTATACCATTTCAGACAAATGGTTGTCCAATTTCTTCTCAAAAGCCTCCAGTGATGGAGCACCCACAACTTCTGAAGGCAAGCTGTTCCACTGGTTAATTGTCCTCACTGTCAGGAAGTTTCTCCTTAGTTCTAGATTGGTTCTCTCCTTGGTTAGTTTCCATCCGTTGCTTCTTGTCTTGCCTTCTGGTGCTTCTCTGTGGCAGCCCCTCAAATATTGGAATACTGCTATCATGTCTCCCATAGTCTTTCTTTTCATTAGACTAGACCAGGGGTAGGCAACCTTGGCTCTTTTATGACCCAGAATTCCTGAGCCAGCCAGTCTAAGACAGGGGTAGGCAACCTTGGCTCTTTTATGACTCGTGGACTTCAACTCCCAGAATTCCTGAGCCAGCCACGCTGAGGGGAAAGGGAGAGGTTTCCAAGCTGAGCCAGGCTGGCTCAGGAATTCTGGGAGTTGAAGTCCACGAGTCATGAAGGGGGCAAAGTTTCCCTCATGCTGGCTCAGGAATTCTGGGAGTTGAAGTCCACGCGTCATAAAAGAGCCAAGGTGGCCTACCCCTGGACTAGACCTACCCAATTCCTGTAACTGTTCTTCATACGTTTCACGTTTTAGCCTCCGATCCCCTAGTCATCTTTGTTGCTCTTCTCTTGAAAGAATCGCAAGTATCAGTGCTGTTGTAACTTTGAGCGGTCGCTAAATGAACTGTTGTAAGTCGAGGAACACCTGCATTATATTTAGGAACCACTCCCAGAGTGGTTAAGAGAAAAGGCACTAAGAATGGCCAATAAGCATGGAATGCCGACTTTCAGAAAAGAAAAATTGAAAAACCATCTTGGGCGAGAAGAAGAAGAAAAAAATCATCTCGTCTGAGCTTTTAACCACTTGGGGTATTGTGTTACGAGGGTGAACATCCATCAAAAGAGCTTCTTGGAGGTCTCTCTTAATCCAGAAACGGGGCTGCCTGCCTCCCCTCATTGGCAGCCCTTCCAAAATAATGCTCTTAGATGATGAGCGGCAGGAAATGAGTTCTGTCGACAGGAATTGACCTACATCGGAGAGGTTTGCCTCCAGTGTGGCAGAGCAGGGGAAGAGAACCAAGGTGTCATGTTAAGGGCAGGAAAAACAGAGGGGAGGTCAACTGTGTCAACTTCTTGTCCCAGGAAGATGGAGGTCCAGCTGAATACACACATCCCAGGCTGTCATTCCGGGGCAGAAGAGGGAAGCCAAATTAGGGTTGCCAGGTGTCCACTATTTGAGCGGACAGTCCACTTTTTTCACATTATGTTCACTATTTTTTTTTTCACAAAATAGTGGACATTTTTTTTTTATTCAAAAGCTTTATGATGAAATGGTACGTAATCTAAAGCTGTACACAGTCTACTTTTTTTACTACTTAACACCCCCCCCCGCCCGCTTGTCCGCTATTTTTTGGAAGCAGACCTGGCAACCCTAGAAGCCATTTGAATGGCAGGTTTGTTCCTGAGAGGGCAAGCCTCCACGTTGGCTCTGGGTGGGAACTGTCTGCTGTGGGGCTTTTCCACACACGTTGCAAAACATCTTTAGAAGCCTCCGGCCTGCTTTTCTGGCCTGTATTCTTGAGAGACTTCCCACACCTGGTCATGGATCTAATAACAGTTACACCAATCAAAGCCCTCTGGGGTCCCTCTTAACCTCCAGCGTAGAAAGCTGTTTGAAGGACAGCCATTTAGTTACTTTTTTTTTTTTACAACTTTATTGAAATTCAAGAAAATATAAAATAGAAGAAAAAGGGGATAAAGAGAAACAAGAGGAAAAGGGGAGAAGAAGCAAAATGACAGCGTGTAGACAACAGGAAATATAGAACGGTTGAAAAAAAAGAACTTCTGACTTTCTTTGGTGCGGATACAATGTAGTTGCTTTTTTTTGATAGGACTCAGTGTTGTCTTCTTTTTTCCTTTAACAAATATATTTACGCACAAAGACGAAACATATGGATCCCTGCTAAAATGAGATAAAGCAAGGATCTTTTTAAAAAAAATGCTGCTGGATACCCTAAGACAGCGTTCACAGGGTTTGTGCTAAACCATGATTTGTTGGAGGAAAGCCCAGTTAGCAAGATGACTGCTACTCCTTATCATCTACTCCTGCACACAGTGATATAAATGAGACCACCTTATTGCCCATTGCTAATTTGTCATAGCGAATAGCAGGTCCTACCTCGTCAGCCAGCTGAGTTTGGATCTGACTAATAGGAGGTGATCAATATATCCCAAATTGGTGGCTAGATTGAGAATTTAGAGAATTATCCACTTCTGTATCATTGCCAAGTAGAACATAACAAATATGGATGGGTTCTCCAGGAAGGCAGCAAAAGCTGATCTGAAGTCCAACCACTTCAAGGTCCTGGTCTTCCTTCTCAGAGTTTGTTGATATTTTAAGACTTGGATTTGACAGTCCATCAAAAGGAGGATATTTTCCAATGCAGGATTGACAGCCCTTCAAATGGAGAATTGGTTTCAACAAAGCACATGAGTCTAGTTCCTTATGATGAAAGATCTACCATATACAATACAGTAAATGTAAGCAAAGTTTTGTATTTAATCATTGTTACTTTTTTTTTTTTTTGCTATAGCAGAGGTCCCCTCCCCATCATTTTGCTGGCTGTCTAGAATGCCATGGGAGGTCCTACTCTCAGCAATCCCACGGGGACTTGTCTGTCTGCCAGAAACTTATATTTCATTCTGGGGCCCCAGTGCTTTAATGAATTAACCTGCTAGAGAAACAAGCATAGGCTGGTGTCCCCCCCCCCTCTTCTCCCCTTTGGAAAAAGGAAAAGACAAAAGGAAAATGCACCACAATATTACATTTTTGTCTAGTAATTAAAATGTGTTCTACATTCATGTAAAATTTATGTCATGCAATTATGTGATCAGCAACTATATTTAACAATAGAAAAACATAGGACACAAGGCATGTACATCGCTACAAGTAGTCCAGATTTCTAAATAATCCTCCAGTTGGGATTCCCAGCTGTAGAACACTTGTTTAAATAATCATCAGACCATTATCTAACTGAGGGACAGAGGATAGAGAGGATAGGTATATTTCCAACCTTGTAATATCCTGGTGTTTGCAAGATTTATTCCTGTTGTCCTCTTTCCAAGCCTTTGGCATAATTCAAAAGAACTTGATCATCCTCAAAAACCACCGGGTCCTCAGAATACTTAAGAATCAACACTTATGGTCACCAGCTTTCTTTCTTGTCTTTGTCCCTTCCTTGCCTTTTGTGAATATTTGTGCTAAATGCATGGGGTGAACTCAGACCTGACAAATACATTTACTTTTCCAAGGTCGTGCCCAAAAGCAGGATGGCATTGTTTTCAAAGCAAAGAAGTAAAGAATTACTTTGGTGCTTCGGAGTAAATCTTTTTTAGATACAGGCTATCAATTCATCAAGAGAATACCCCAGAGTTCCCAGGCTGTTGGTTTTGACTTTATCACAGTTTAAATATTGCAATCAATCAATGAAAAGATCTGAATTGAAATGTCCCTCGGAGGCCAAGTTAGATGCGCATTTATATAGATATAATTCTAATTGGTCTTTGGTTGTTAGATAAATAATAGACTCTGAGGAGTCTTGTGATGGAGAGGTGTTTGTGTGTGTGTGAGAGAGAGAGGGGGGGAACTGTGTAGCTTCCTGGCCTAAACTGTGTATATAATAGAGATGATGATGAAAATGTATTAGTATGTTCCTTTAAATTGTTCAAAGTGCTTCACATTGAGATAGCTAGGGTTGTTATGACAATACTGTCCAACTTGTCAACATTGCTGCCTCCCTTGTGGATTAGGGCACTAAAGTGGGTGCACGTGCCTCATTAAACGATGGTTTGTTTAATAAAGCTTAATAAAGTGCCTGGATTCACACCACAGATTATGCCCAAATGAAAGAAACATTATGCTTTAGTCTTAGTGAGTTATGTGAAATCAGCTTAAGCAAGAAAAAGTAGTCTAACCATCCCATCCTATCCTGTTGAAGGAGGAGGCACTTTTGACACAATTCCCCGATGTACCAATGCAAACGCTTACACTGACCTTCCACGGCGTTTCTTGGAGCTTGCTCCCTCTAAAAGTGTGCAGAAGATTGCACTGTTACGCCCGCGCTCGGATGAACAGCTGGCAGTATTTTCTTTCCACCACGGTGAGGCAGTGCAACTCTTAATTCTAGGAAATACGTTTGTGGCAAGTTACACTAAAATAAATCCTTTCATCAAATTGAAAGCAAGCGATTGGCTGGGTGTGCCATTCAGCCCTTCCTTAAACAGAATACAGGTAGTCCTTGATTTACGGCCACAACTGAGCCCAACATTTCTGCGCCTAGGTGAGACACCGTGTTAAGCGAATGTTGCCCCAGGTTACGATCTTTCTTGCCACAGTTGTCAAATGAATCGCGACAGTTGTTAAGTTAGTGACACAGTTGTTCAGTCAGTCTGGCTTCCCCATTGACTTTGCTTGTCAGAAGGTCAACCAAAAGGTTGACCTTTAGTATTAGTATTGTTGAACAATATTCTATTGTTTAATAATTAGGATACTAATTTGTTTATGTTTTAATTATTATTATTATATTTATGTTAAAGGGGAGTTAAAGCGCATTATGGACTTGGTTATTTATATAGTTGGTTAATGTTAGTTAGATTATGATTATTATATTTGTAACCCTGTATTCAGCTCTGGGAAGTGGGGGAGGGAGAGGGGGGGT
>NW_015387688.1:42928-44780 GCF_001527695.2 Protobothrops mucrosquamatus
TTTGTTTTGTAGAGAGATCCCAGGGATCTGATTATAGAAAGTTGATCTCAAGGGCCATTGTGGATCCCTGAGAATTGGGCTACTCTATCCAAAGGAAATAACTGCATGCTACTCTTTGCTCTTCATGTTTCTTCCTTCCACAGATATCCTATACATATTGCAATGAGAAATATTTTTACAAGTGTGTAGGATGCCGTACACACTATAGACTTAGAATACAGAATACGGAATAACAAGAGTTGGAAGGGACCTTTGAGGTCTTCTAGTCCAACCCCTGCTCAAGCAGGAGGCCCTATATGCCATTTCAGACAAATGATTGTCCAATTTCTGCTTAGAAACCTCCAGTGGTGGAGCACCCACACCTTTTGCAGGCACCTATTTACTGATTGATTGTTCTTGTCTCTGATAAATGAATTAATCAATCAGAACATCCCAGCAAGCTGTAATGAACTCATTGGGATTTTTTTTCTGAGTAATTGTGTCGTATGTAGGATGTCTGCTCATTAAGCTTTTCTCTTGTTTATTTCTTAAAATACAATTTTGATGTTGTAAAACTTGCAGTGCCTGGGTTGTATATTTCGTAGAGCGCTTGCAAATGAACAATTGCCTTCAACTGGGTTTGCCTTCACTCAAATTACTATTCTCAGAAAAAGGTTATGAAACATAAAATCCCCACCCCACAGGGTTTTTTTTGGGAAACATTTTAGAAAGTCCTTAAAAAAACAACTTCATCTTCAATTCCGAACTGTGTAACAATTATGGATTCGTTGAAGTGGGACTTGCTGTTGTCTTAAAAAAAAAAATTCATCTTCAATTCTGAATTGTGTAACAATTGTGCTGTGTGCATTACCACAGCTACAGAGATGGCTCTTCTTCAAGAATATCATTAACTAGAACTTATTTAGTTATTGCTATCTGAATCATACATATAATTGTGAGCATAGGATTCAGGAACAGTGGAACAGAAGGGAAATTTCTCTAAGGGCCCATTGTAAATCCGGTCACGCTTGTAATTGATCAGAGAGGATCACTGTGTATTCTGATTTAATTTCACTTTAAGGGGCGGGCAGCTGAGGACAAAACAAGCCAAATAAATAAATGAAAAATATTTTTGGGATTACTAAAAATTAGGGCTGCGCACAGTGATTGGCAAACGCTTTTGCTGTATCTCCTAAGTCATTTGGATGCGTTCCTTTCGGGACAAGAATTTCTCAGCCCCTCTCCCTACAGCGATTTCCATTAAGAGTCACCATAAATAAAGAAATATTTATTTATTTACCTTTGTAGGCTGCCTGGAGTCACTGACAGTAAACTGAGCGGCCTTATAATTTTTCATGAACAAACAAACAAACATATATTAACTATTATTTACTTAAGTCATTAATAAACGATTGAATTAATTTTCTTTAAATAAATTAAAGAAAAGGGCCTTTCTGAGGTGACATCACCCACGTTCTGCATTATTACTAGACATTTGGACTGAAGAGGTAGAAAGAAAAGTAACTCCAACTTAAGTTAGAAACTGCATCCAGTTTTGGTCACCGCGATGTAAAAAAGATGTTGAGACTCTGGAAAGAGTGCAGAGAAGAGCAACAAAGATGATTAGGGGACTGGAGGCTAAAACATATGAGGAACGGCTGCTGGAATTGGGTATGTCTAGTTTAACGAAGAGAAGGACGAGGGGAGACATGATAGCACAGTGTTCCAGTATCTCAGGGGCTGCCCCAAAGAAGAGGGAGTCAAGCTATTCTCCAAAGCACCTGAAGGCAGGACAAGAAGCAATGGATGGAAACTCATCCAGGAGAAAAGCAACCTAGAACTAAGGAGAAACTTCCTGACAGTTAGAACAATT
>NW_015387688.1:45054-62592 GCF_001527695.2 Protobothrops mucrosquamatus
GAACTAAGGAGAAACTTCCTGACAGTTAGAACAATTAACCAGTGGAACAACCTGCCTCCAGAAGTGGTGAATGCTCCAACACTGGAAGTTTTTAAGAAGAGACTGGACAGCCATTTGTCTGAAATGGTATAGGGTTTCCTGCCTGAGCAGGGGGTTGGACTAGATGACCTCCAAGGTCCCTTCCAACTTTATTATTATTGTTGTTGTTATTATTATTATTATTGTTGTTGTTATTGTTATTATTATTATTATTATTATTATTATTATTATTATTATTATTATTATTATTATTATTACTTGTTGTTTTTTTTCCAATTTTTTTTTTTTATTATTTTCATCATAAAACAAACAATCATACAAGTAAACAGTAATACTAGTAAAATCCCCCCCCCCGGACTTCCCAAATCTAATCCCAGGATAATATTCATATATAAGTAAACAAATACTAATATCTCTAACTCCACAAGATATCTTAATCTATATAAAAAAAAATAATAAAAAAATAAGCAAAGTAAAAAAAAAGTCTAATAACCTAAATTATATTCTACCAATCTATGCTTCTTTTGAATATAAACAATCCATCTTCTCCATATTGATAAAAATTGTTCATTCGAATAATTCTTCAGGTAAGCCGAAATCTTTGCCATTTCAGCAAGATTCGACACTTTCAATCTCCAGTCTTCCATTGTAGGCAGAATTGGACTCTTCCAGTTTTGGGCTATCCTATTATTACTTGTTATTATTACTGTTGTTATTATTACTGATTTCAGATTTAGATGCTTTATAAAAGATAATTCTCAAAGGACACGTTTTTCTCCCTCCATTCCAAATGCTACCCTAAGCATGGAAATGATGACAAAAGAGGGCTGGATTTTGTGAGAGTGATGCGAGACATGCTCAGTCCTGTTTGGCGCTCTCTCGCAATGCTCTCCACCCTCACCTTCCTTTGTTATTTTATCTTAAATAAGAATGTATGAGCTTGGACGAGGACTGAAGCTTCTCCGTCTCTTTCATCACACTTTTGGAGCGCAATTCTTCAGGGTGATGCACAAATCCATTCAGATATATCTTAAAAATTAACACCATAGTAACACAGAAAAACCAAACACTAAATGAGAGAAAATTAATAGGAACACTTAATAGGAACACTTAATAATTGAGCACTCGACACAATAAACTTGCAAAGAATAGTGTGAAAGCTGAAGGAAGTTGCTGATCCCATCTTGCGAGAAAGATCCTAAGAGAACAGGTAGAAAAAAATGTGCCAAAATATCGCCTTGAAGATTGCTTTCTACTTCTTTATTATTAATTTAGATCTCGCCATTATTTTGTTCCTGCTTTTCATAGAACAATAACCTTGCTGGGCTGAGAGAGACTAACCGGTCCACACTCACCCAGCTGAGGTCTGTTCAAGTTTTGAAAAATTCTACGGTCAAAATAAATAAATAAAAGGTGAATAGAAAATATTCTAGACTGTTCGATGGTGTTAAAAGTTAAAAGTTGTTAAACATTTGCGGGAGGAATATAGGACTGGCTTATTTGATAAAGATTAAAATAGAAAATCGGCCGTACCTGATTCCCCTTGCTGGGCCTTTGCTGATAGAAAACAAACGATGAGACTTTGGATTCATCTATTAATTTATTTCAGTTGAGAGATGAGTTATGGAGCGAAAGAGTACATGTTGTATTAAGAGATGGATAAGATATTAAGACTGCTTTTACTTGCTGGGATGAACGGTGAGGGCCAGTTGTAAGCCACTTTTGTAACTTTGTAAGCGCCTTTGTAACTTTGAATGGACATGAAATGAACAATCCAAGGACTACTTAGTAATAGAAATGCATTGGCCGTTCCCAGCTAGTAGGCTATTTGCCTTGTTTAATTTTTGGCCGACAGTCATGAAAATGGGAGTTGCGTTGCAGAAAACCTGAGGCATAGCAGTTGCAGAAAAGTGGACTTTAGCTACTACGGACTAGCAGTTCCCAGCCTCTCCCTCCCTCCCTTTTCTGTTCTAAAATGAAACCCTACTTGACTTCCCCACAGTTCAAATGCCACTGAACCTTAGCAGGGGGAAAAAAACAACCTTTGGAACTAGTTATCCTTGCTTTAAAGTCCAAATTACTGCTTAGCCTGCCTTGGTATTGAGAAATCACAGAATTCTACAGTCCCTAGAAGCACAAGCTAATCAAAATCAATTAAGTTATTTTAAAAAAGGTTTTCCCTGTCCAGTCATGTCCAATTCTAGGGGACGGTGCTCCTCTCTGATTCAATGGCCAGCATTCTCCAAAGATGCTCAGGCGGTCTCAATGGCTACACAGAATGCTGTTACTTTCTCATCAAAATGGTTCCTATTTATCTACTCACATTTGCATGTTTTCGAACTGCTAGATTGGCAGGAGCTGGGGCAGAAAAGTTATTAGAGCTGCAGAATACAGAATCTCATACTTTTTGTTTCTTCTTGCTTACATACACATGCGTGTGAATATGTGTGTGTGTGTGTATATATATATACATACACACACACACACACACATATATATATATGTAGGTCTTGGCGTATTCGGGTCTTTTCCCGTGTAAGATTGAGAGTATCTTGGCAACGTTTCGACGAGGTCCCACTCGTCATCTTCAGGCTGAGGTCTTTGGCTTCGTGCTTGTGCAAGCAAAGTGTGATCGGAGCTGAGAGACGGCAGCTCCGATCACACTTTGCTCGCACAAGCACGAAGCCGAAGACCCCAGCCTGAAGATGACGAGTGGGACCTCGTCGAAACGTCACCAAGATACTCTCAATCTTACACGGGAAAAGACCCGAATATGCCAAGACCTACATACCTGTACCCGTGAAAATCTACGAATATATATATATACACGCACGCACGTACGTACGTATAGTAAGTAATAGAGCACCTGGTCTAGTGTTATGATTACTTTTGCCTTTCAGCCCCAATCTAGGAGCGTTTTGCTCGAAATAGCTATACTATACTAGTCTCCCTTTAACTCTTTGTCAGCAAAATCTAAATTTACAGATATATATGTATGCAACTGTTCTGCATAGAATAAGCAGAGTTCATTCATTTATATTACTTTACTGTCTGTTTTTTTGTTTGCCTTCTATTTTTTCATTTGCATTTCACTTTGAAAGCCTTCCTGGGAAAAGATGGTGAACATATAAATGTATTAAAACACTTAGGACAGAGTAACAGCATGACAGAGTAAAGGGATACTTGTACATATGGAGCCTCGCTTGAAGAATCAAGGTAGCAATTCTCTTGAAGCATTTGATGAACTGGGTCCAATGTCGTATGTCTTAATAATGATTTTAGGCTTTAATATATTGCAAGACTCTGTGTGTGTGTGCATGTGTGTGTGGTGTTTGTGTATTTGTGTGTGCGCATGCATTTGCTACCACCAATAAACCCTAGTTCCTCCTCAGAATATTTCCCAATGGGGATTGGATTAGAAAATCTCCCAGGTCCCTTCCAATGCTGTTACTCTGTTATATCCACAATATACTTTTCAAAAATGCAATCTCAGTTTCACCAGTGCCAGGGCAAAGGTTACTACTTGCTCTGTCACTCTGATTTTTTTTTTAAACAGGAATATCAGTTTTGCAGTTCAGATTAATGATTATTGTCCTTTAACAGCAGAGAAAAAAAAAAAGCCCAATTCTTCAATTAACAAGGAAACATCAGATTCCCCAGGGAAACTCAAAGTCCTTCCTTGCCTGTTTCCCCACAGAAATACTTCAAATACGTCCACCCAAATCAATTTCCAACTTCCCCGTGCAAAGAGAAATTCTAGTTAACTTTAGATACGCAACTTAAAAGAAGAATCCATTGGCTGACAAGCGTAGGGTAGGGTTGAGTTGCCAGATAATTGCCCAAAGATACTGCCAATATCTTGGAAACATTTGGAGGCACCCAGGCAAGTTTCAGCGAGCTGCTACTGGCTCTCGTCTCGCTCTTCCATCAGTAGAGATGGAGGACTATTGCAGCTTATTTGATCTTTCTGGGCAAGGCAATGTAGCCCCCTCATTTTTAAGACTAAACCGGCTCTGGGACTTGCTTTTGTTTTCCTCATTCAGCATTTGGAAAAACCGGACCTTTGCAAGTACCGTATGCCTGGAGAAGAAAACCCCATCACCTCCACAGTGCAAGCCTCTTCCGTGCATTAATTCATTCTCACAAGCCAACCGTGCATCAGAATGAAGAGCCATGGTGGCGCAGTGGTTAGAATGCGGTATTGCAGGCTGACTCTCCCCACTGCCAGGAGTTCGAACCGGGTGAGGCTGAAGGTTGACCCATCCTTCCATCCTTCCGAGGTCAGTAAAATGAGGACCCAGATTGTTGGGGGGGGGCAATAGAGAGTGCTGTAAAGCATTATGGGGCGATATATGAGTCTAAGTGCTAGTGCTGAAAACCTCAATCTGAACTTCTGTGATGATCAACTTTGGGTGAGTCCATGTGATAGGGCACATGACCCCCTTGGAACCTCTGATACCATGCCTCTATAGGCTAAACCCCCGTTTTGAGCTGGGCTGCTGAGTGATGTCATTAGACTCGCATGTACCCCAAATTTACGACGTGTGTCCTGCATGTCGAGTTGCCCAGGTTTCCTTCAGCGTGTGGTGTCCCCACCTCTCCAAATAGAATCAGCAATGACCAAGGCTCCATTTCTGTCATTTTGTGTTTTCACTTGCTGTATGAAGGGTCTTCTTGTTGTTTTTGTGGGGGAATGCTTATTACTGTGTATTACTGCTACCTGCTCTCACTTATGGAATGACAGGTTTCCATCTATTGCTTTGGATGAAATCTATAATTATATAAAACAAGGGTTGCTCTTCATGAGAGCAGATTCTGCAGAATTTAGTCTGTCTCTTTCTTTCTTTCTTTCTTTCTTTCTTTCTTTCTTTCTTTCTCTCTCTCTCTCTCTCTCTCTCTCTCTCTCTTTCTTTCTTTCTTTCTTTCTTTCTTTCTTTCTTTCTTTCTTTCTTCTCCCTCCTCCTTTCCTTTCCTTTCCCTTCCTTTCCCTTTCCCTTTTCCTTTCCTTTCCTTTCCTTTCCTTCTTTTTACTTTACTTTTTCTTTTTCTAAAAACAAAGGAAGAGAAATAGAAAAGGAATGAACTGGACTGGAACAGTTCAGAAATGAGATTCAGCATAAGTAAGATGGGGTAAATTGATGGATGTTGGGAAAACATTCCGATTGCGATGATGGGTTCTGAGTTGGCCAAAACAGGAGAGATGCTGATTTCTAGGAAGTGTCCTAATGCACATGTCAGCATGGTGGGCACCTCAAAAACCCAAAGTACAAAATCTACCTTGGGGAATCAGTAGGACAGCCGTGAAAAATCAAACTGCCAATGCTAGCATGCCTTGAACATTCTGAGCAAGGTGCTTTGAAACAGATTTTGTAGAGCTATTGGATGGAAAATGTCAACCAACATGACTGGGTGGTAGAGCGACTATGGTTTGAAGAAAGTGGCAGGAACTGGAGGCTGTGCTTTGCAGCTTCCTCTCTCATTCCAGAACCCAGAGGTCACCCAAGCAACTAAACATTAGCCGGACCAGGACAGATAAAACTACAACTTCGTGCAGCCTGTCACTGAACTATGGAATTTGCAGCCACGATTGCCAGTAAATTGGGCAATTTTCAAAGATCACAGAAGCAATTTCTGTCATTGGTGTCTCCATCGCTTTTTTACAGTTGCTAAGCCATTTATTCATTTATTCAGTCATCCGTCATTCACTGAAAACGCTTCTGGGATAAACGCTATGATACGATCAGCGGTAGAGCGATGCGCTCCTTTCCGCAGCCAAAAATTGCATCATTCCATTTCAGGAGGTACCTTTTTGCTGGTGAGAAATCTAAAATTTGCAGAGGTACAAAAGGAAAAAAAACCCTTCAGGATGAGCACGTTAAAGAGTATCAGCGACAAAAAAAATATATATATATACTTGATGTTTTTATTTGGCTCCAAGTTACAGAATTAAATTGTTCCTATGACAGGTACACGTTGATTTAACAGTGCTACAAATTTTGTGTTGTCAATTACCAAGAGAGCTTTGCAGTCTTTATCTTGTCACGGGCTATATAATTTTTGCTGGTGGAGCACTCCTCGGTACTTGTGCACATCGGCTGAAAAATATCGATGCCACAGTACAGTTAGTCCTTGACTTAGGACCACAACTGAGCCCCAGATTTCCATTGCTAAGCGAGAGAGTTGTTAAGTGTGTTTTGTCCCATTTTATGACCTTCATTGTCACAGTGGGTGAATCACTGCAGTTGTTAAGTTAGTAACACGGTTGATACAGGGATTTGGCTTCCCCGTTGACTTTGGTTCTCAGAAGGTCGCAAAAAGGGGATCACATGCTGTAACGGTCATAAGTGTGTGGGAAGTCAGCCCCCCCAGAGAAGGAAATATTAAAAGGGCAGGAAAATACATTTCCTCAAAGGATCTTAAAGAGGCAGAAAAGCATGTCCAGTTTTCTTAATAGTCCCAAGTCTCCCTCCCCCAAGCAGAAACCAGTTCTATAGAAATGCAGATGTAAATAATCCAGGAAGGTTGGAAGCCCCCTTTCATATATACACAGTTAATCTTTAATTCCAATACATGTGGTGTTTAACTGCAACATTGCTGGAAAAGGGGGCTACAAATCCAATATATTAGCCCTTTCAACCTGGTGTTTCCCAGATGTGATAGCATATTCATCATTTCCATCCAGCAAGTCTGCAGTCTACCTAAACCACAAATTCCTTTATCAAATGATAAATTATTCTGTACCCTTAGCAAGATATATGAAGTTTTAGCATAACCGTAAATTTTGCAACTGAAGGACTATAAATAAAGAAATGTATTTAGGAGGAAATCATTATCATGAGAGAAAGCTTACTAAAACATCCTAACAGTGCTGAGACGGGGTTGATACATCACATAAAGACATAATGTGATTAGTTTGGATTAGCTTTAGATATTAGGTGCATCCTACCCTTGTGGTTTGTGAACTAAGATTTATGCTTTAGGGCAATGTATGATTGGAGTCAATTCTGGCTTAGTCAACAGTTCATGCCTTTAACAGAATATGAGAATCCAGAAGCTCAGTGGTGAAGTTGGTCGTGGACCACCGCAAGAGGAACATAGAAATGGAGAAGAGAATATTTTGAAAAAGAGTATAGCGTTCTGCCTGGCAATGGGCCAAGTGGGTCATATTTGTATAAATAGCCTATTGTTCTCCTGGTGCCTTGGACATTACTCAGTGGGATCAATGAACTTAAAGGGCAGAACATCTACAAGATACCAAGTTGCCTATCATTGGAGGTTCTGAATTACTGGCCTTCACACAAGTAACCTCTGTCCCTCTTGTGTTTGAAATTATGAGGCATCTTGAAGAAGTATCTTTCTGCCCACGCGGTTCTTCTAAGCCGGGGACCTGCAGATTGCATTAAGTTCCTCGGGTCTGAAGGTCTTTCAGTGCCAAAAGAAGTGCTTCAACCTTCCCTTGTGAGTGTTAACACTTGTTTTTGGACTGCAACCCTCCATATGTCATGTAAAGTGTGGTGTGGTTCTTGAGCCAACTGAAACTGCATGCCAAGAAACTGATAATCAACATAGGGGATGTGGCCTTCAGAACTGGAGAGGTCATATCTGGTAGAAGAACATCTGTAGATACTGCCCTCTTTTTCCATGTATCTGTGGACAACATGGAAAGGCTGCAATTGGCAGATATAAAATTCATAAGAATACAGGCAATTATTTCAGTGTTTCTTTACACTACCTACATTAACCTCCCCCAATTTGGGGCCCTCCAAAAAAATTAGGACTTTACCTCTCAGAAACCCTACAGAGCAAGACCATGCTGGCTCCCATTCTGGGAGATGAAGTCCATTCACATCTGGCAGGCACTGGTGGGGAATGTTGTTCTGCAAGTTTAAGCTAACTTTCTTTTTTTTTTTTGGGGTGTGTTTCCTTTCAGCCAGTCTTGACTCCTGGAGACTGCCTGGACTAGTCCCTGAAGTTTTCTTGACAATATTTTCAGACATTGTTTGCCATTGTCTTCTTTTTAGGGCCAAGAGAAAGGGACTGGCCCAGACTCCTCCAGCTAGGTTCTGTGACTAAGTCTGGACTGGTTTTTAGGTCAGTTGCCTAACCACTACACCAATCTGACTCTCAGCCTACCATTACACCACATATTACTACCAATGTTTTTCCCGTGTACTCATCTATACCTTAGTATAGGTTTTGTAGGAGCTAAGATACTGTCCCTTAATTATTTAAATTTATCTAATTACCAGCAGTTAGAAAGTGATCATATTTTAGAGCAGCCAGCTGTAAATGTGTAATTTACCACGGTAAAAACATAGTTTAGTGAGATACATCACTAATTTAATTCAATATCAGAGTTACTCTGGAGATTGAACCATGATCAGCCCTTCTATCAAAGATGGAATTAAACAGCTTTTCCAGTAAGTAGCATATAATATCCTTGTGGTTAGTTCATTATACTTTGAAGGAATTTCTAGTTCAGGAAAAACCACAGTTTAATGCAATGCATCAACCTAATCTGACATTGCTGCTCTCACCATTACATATGCGATACTCAGATATTTATTCCTCACTCATTGGGGTCAAGAGATAGGAAGAATTCTTCCCCTGATGGGACAAAACAAGCACATGAAATGGGAGAAAGGGGACACATAATAGAACAACAGAGCTGGAAGGGACCTTGGAGATCTTCTAGTCCAACTCCCTGCTCAAACAAAAAGCCTTATACTATTCCTGACAAATGGCTGTCCAGTCTCTTCTTAAAAACCTCCAGTGTTGGATCACCCACAACCTCTGGAGACAAGCTGTTCTACTGATGAATTGTTCTCACTGACAGGCCATGTCTCCTTAGTTCTAGGTTGCTTCTCTCCTTGACTAGTTTCTTGTCCTGCCCTCAGGTGTTCTGGATAATAGGTTGACCCCTCTTCTTTGTGGCAGCCCCTTAGATATTGGAAGACTGCTATCATGTCACCCCTCGTCCTTTCTTTGACGTGAAAGTCGAAGGGACAGCAACTTCGTGGTGACTTTTTTATGTTCTCCACCCTACCAGCAGGCTGCGGGACCCTTGGCAGTGGTTTTCAAAGCAGCAGCTTCATATATGTAACCTGAGGGCCTGCAAACTGGAAAGACAAGTTGTTGAAGAGACTGGGTCAACAGAGGAACACAAAAGGTGTTCTTTACTCTGCTAAACGCAACCTCTCCCTGTTCCATGAACAGGAGGAAAAAGAAGGTTGAAGTGGAATATCTTCCCAGGGAAATTTATAGCAAAATCTACAGGAAGTTGTTCAAGATGGTGTCCACATGTAAAATGGCCAATGAAACTAATGCATAGAGCTTCAGATTCGCTGTCCATATGCAGATCTGATGCTAAGTATATTGGGCATTCTATTTCCCTGCCTTGAAGCAAACATTAACAAGCCCAAAAGCTTGGGAGAATAAACCTTTGGTCCTAGTGATTGACTCAGATTGGATCCTGCAACATTTTCCTGGGACACGTATATTTACCTTCACTCACAAAACATTATATGTGATTGCTTATTTCTTGTATTTCACCAAATAGTACAGTGGTCCATCTTTGATTCTGTATGGAACTTTTGCTGGCCATTTGAAGATCTGTGGCTGATGAACAAGCACACAAGGAATTCTAGAAGATTCTGGAATGTAGGAGAATAATCTTCAGGCCTACTCGGAAGAAGACACAACTGATTTATAATTGTTGGTCTAAGCCACAAGCCAGGTGAATTATTTTCCTTTTCTTTCTTTGCTTAAAGAATAATTTCAATGGTTTCATAAAATAATGTTAGACTGTAACACACACACACATACACACACATATATAATATTTGATTATTGATTGGCTTATTGTTTTTTGTGTTACTGTGGTTGGTAAACCATGACCTGGTATAAATTGTGAATCAGCCAATGGTGGCTTAATGGACAAACACTGATTTATTTAGAGTGATATGTGGAACAGGGTTAAACAACATTGTGCTCCAAAGATTCTGATGATGGGACCGCTAACATACAAAGAAAGATGGAGGAAATACTTTGGTAGGGTTTGATCTAATAAACTTTTCATTCTGCTCTTAATTCTGAATTTGTTACATAACATTTGTCCACACACAAGAGATGAAAGGCACCAAAATGCTACGCCATAAGAGGGTTGGTTTTGGCTTAGCATGTTATGTCACACCCCTCCCACCAACCATTGTTGCCTGTTTAGCACAACGGTAGTACCGTATATACCAGGAGAGATTAAATTGCAGATTTTATTGGACTCATAAGAAGAGTAGCACGAACATGTTCCCCTTTGGGGGTGTTGCAAGAGAAATGAGGGCTGGTTGATCAGGAAAGATAAACATGGACTGCACACCTCTCTTCTAGGGAGGACACCTTTGTGAATCCTACTGGATCAGGAAGATAAAGAGGGTAGGTCTTATTTCTCAGAAAAAATGTCCTCCCCGTAGGGTGCTTCAAACCAACCACACCTCCTTTATCAGACCTAATCCACGGCCTGCTTTGAGAACCAGCAACTGGCATGTCTCCTGCCCATTTAGAAAGTAGCTGAAGATAACGTTGGCTTTAGCCTTCTAATCAGCTGAGAAGAAACTGCCATTTGGGGTGGTGGAAGCTGAAAGTCCAGCTCCACCCTGCTTGGGACAGAAATTTGAACAAAGAAGAGGAAACAGAGGCTTCCATTGAGCTGGTCGGAGACGTATTACCTAGTCAAATGTCTTGAATTACAGCTTTGCTTCTAAGAGACCTTTTGATTGTATAATTCCATCTCTAAGTAGAATGACTATTGTATAAAAGTATATCACCCCTAGCTGAAAATATTGTCTTATAGCAGACAGACAGTCAGTTCCTCTAACCCAGGGGTAGTCAACCTTGGCTCTTTTATGACTCGTGGACTTCAACTCCCAGAATTCCTGAGCAAGCTAAGCTGGCTCAGAAATTCTGGGAATTGAAGTCCACGAGTCATAAAAGAGCCAAGGTTGACTACCCCTGCTCTAACCTATCCAGACTGACATTAGCTCTCCAAGATCTCATTGGATATTTCCTAGGCCAGTTACCCCACAACTTTTATTACAGATTAACATGTGGTACCTTTAGGAAACTGCCAAGGCACAAATTCTTCTGGAAGGGCCACTCTGGCTCAAATGCTTCTTAATGACTCTGGCTTTTGCAGAAAAAGATGAATATTCATCACTATTGCAAGGTTGGAATTTCCTTCATAACACTGTGCCCCAAATCTAAACATTGCTCCAGGCCACTATGAGAAAAAACAAACAAACCCAGATAGGTCCATTGTCAGGTCCAATATGGACCTGATATGGATGGAAGGCACCACAATGAAGGTCCTGACCAAACCAATGTAATTTTGTAGAAATAGCATCTTATCTATTGGTTTGTTGCTTTTGGATGTACATAGATTGTATTGGGTAATATATCGCTATTGTCAAATAACCGTTACATTCAGTCTCTTATTGGACAAACTCACATGGATCTGGAGATCTATGACACATGGGGATAGAGGACTTTCCACTGCTTCTTTTCATAATCTAAACTACGCTGCCTAGATTATTTGTATTTCTGAACATTTAGGTGTGTTAGGAAGAAAGGAATGCAATTATCCATATCAACTCATCTGAATCAACTTATCTGTATCATCTCACAGGAAGAAAATAGGCAACCTCTTTTAGAGTCAGCCAGCATGCTGAGAGCATGGGAATGTAAGAATTCTGTTACCTTTAGACATCTGGAAAGAATTAGGTCCCTTCTCCTGCTACATGGCACATTCTGGTTCCCCATAGCCACTGGCCTCACACTTTTATATCCCCTTCAGCAATATCGCCCCAAAGTGTTGAGTCTTCATAAAGCAAAGCAAGTAGACAAAGATGCCAACTGAAGCACATTCACAATGTGGTTTATTATGGGGAAATGTGGTTTATTATGGGGAAATGGTTTAATCCCCGCCCCCATCTTCCCACAGTGGAGGAGAAGCAGCAAAGTCAACCCTCTGATCATTTATTGAGGATGGGAGCTTGGTAATGGGGCCATGATAGGTATCCTTCCAGGAGTCAGAAAGTAGAATGAAGCCAGAATTGGACCAGCGTGAATCCAACAGTCCCACTTTGCATCTCCAAAGGAAGACTGAGAATCCAATCCATAGTTTATTGGATCGACTTCTCAAGGCTCATGCAAGTCACCACGACAGACAGGAGGTGCACCAAGGACTGATACAGATTGCACAGATCAGTAGAAAGACCTAAGATCTTTGCTGTCCCACCCTACTTATATAAATTCCCTCTCCAGTGAAGAGGAAGGAAGACAGGAATCTTGACTTAGGCCAAGAATCACAGGAATATTTCACCAGGGAAATGGTTCTGGAGGTGATGTTAGGCAACTTGCGCAACCCACATTCCAGAGAGCCATAGCAATTTCATGTCCTCTTGGCAAATTTACACATTTCTCTGGCACCAAATTTTGGCCTTGCTCCAGATCTACTTACACTTAAGTGAGGGCACCTGGAAAGACACTGCAGCATCAAGCTTACATTGTGGGAAGAGAACCATGTAAACATATGAGAGTAAATAATCAAAAGTCCCAGAGCACCTTTTTCAACTAACTAATTGAAGCACCTACCAGATGCTTTGGAGAATGGGCATCAAGGTCTTCACCAGCTCCTTTCTGCCAAATGGTACCTTAAAAAAAAAATCAAGTATAACTATAGGTTCAGATTGAAATTAATGCCGAATTTCTAATCTCATAAAGCTTCATGCCAAAATCAGTCTGGTAAGCTGGACACCTTGTGACAACTCAACAGGAACTTAAAATATATATGAAACAATCCCAATAGTCATTCAACAATTAGTCATAATGTATTTACAGTTTTGTTAAATAAACAGACCCCAATCGTGTGACCCCACCCCCCAAAAAATCAACTCTAAATACCACCAAACAACTAACTCGGACTCAAACACACAAAGTAAAACGTAATTTCTTTCCTTTCCTGACAGCAAGTCAAGTTTCCACGCATTTAAAAATGATTAATTGCCATGGTTTTCCTTTTACTTTTTACAAGGTTCTTCTAAAGATCTTTTTTTTTATACCTCTGCAGTTTTGTCTTCCTACACACAGAGACACACACACACACACACACACACAAAATGTACAGATTCGTCTTTCATGTGCATGCATGATTTACTTTTGGCTATACAAGAATGCACCTCGGTTTTAGCAAATAGTACATTGTATGTATTGCACATGATTGACATACTATGCTTTGTAGTATTTGTAGAGCCAGTTTGGCAGAGTAGCTAAGGTGCTGGCCTAGAAATCAGGAGACTGTGAGTTGTAGTCTTGTCTTAGGCATGACAAACCGGCTGGGTGACTTCAGGCTAGTCACTCTCTCTTGGCCCAACAGGTTGGTTGCTGTGGGGAAAATCGGAGAAGGAAGGAATATTAGGTACGTTCGCTGCCTTGAGTTATTTATATAAAAAAGAATAAAAGGCGGGCTTAAAATAAATAAATAAAATATCACTTTAAGTCCACTTTCCTATACTTCTGTCAATCTATTTACGGAAACATGCAGGCAGATTTTAGGTACGTTCGCTGCCTTGAGTTATTTATATAAAAAAGAATAAAGGCAGGATTAAAATAAATAAATAAAATATCACTTTAAGCCCACTTTCCTATACTTCTGTCAGTCTATTTACGGAAAACATGCGGGCAGATTTATAACTGGTATTTTTCTTTCCCTCTTCATGGGAGAGATGAAGGTTCAAAATAAGTGTATCTGTTTCTAACTGAATGGCAGCAGTTGAACTTACACGAATCAAAGGCACACAAAGAGCTACGTGGCCAGAACTATCAACCACAAGTCACAAAGTATAATTAACTCCCAATTCTGTCTGCATTTAGAAAGTCTTTTTTACGTTTCTCCTCAGTGCTGTTGTTGTCATCTGTGGAATGTGGTCCTACAAGTTCCATTAAACGCCTTCTGGATAGTCTCCTCGTGCTGTCATTTTGCATGAAACAGAAAAAAAAAGAGAAACTTATGACTTATGGTTTTGATGATTAGAAAAAAAATACAGTAGTAAGAGGGGAAAGAAAGAGTGCTTTCTTTTGTAACCAGCTTTGCAATTATACTTATCAGTGCTGCAAAGGAAATCAGAAGCGACTTGTGTTTTCATTTCTTTTTCTTTTCTTTCTTGTTCTGTTTCTTTTTTTCCTTTTCCTTCCTTTGTTTTATATTGTTTTCTTTGTTTTATATTTGTAGGTTTTGTTCGTTTTTATCTTCTTCTTTTTTTTAGAAACTCTTAATAAAAAATTATATTAAAAAAAATAAAATAAATCAACACCCCCTGCAGCCCTCTCAAGTTGCCACTGGAGATTGTGCAAGTGCTTCATTGTACGTTTTAAACTCATCGGTTGCACAACAGCAATGCCAAAGAGCGTTGGTCTAATTACATGATAAAATGTTGCAGCACGAGGCTGATGATTCTGTCCAGACATTTCTACTTCCCTTCCTCATCTTGTCTTCCAAGCTTCCCTACGAACAGTCAACCAGTATCTGTGATTGCTAAGGGTCCTCAAATTCTGGTCAGACTAGATGAGAGGTTGCCCATATTATTTTTCAATTAGGTTATGGATGGGAGTAGTGTTTTCCTGGTTTTTCCACTTATTTTTTCCTCTTTCTTGAAGGTGCCCCTTCAACTCCAAATTAATGGGGACCTCTTTCTGTGCTAAAAGCTAGCTCTTAAAAAACTAAATTTGCTAGCAAGAACCATGACCTTTGGGGAAGAAAAAGTGAAACAAAACAAGTAGTTCTTCACTTACAATAATTAGTTTAGTAACCGTTTGACAGTCCTTTTCTGTCCTTTACTATCTTATCCTTCACCCTGAGAGGATGGAGAAGCAGCGAATCAAAAATTCTGCTCTGCAAAAACTGGCACTTAACTGCTCTGGCACTTAACTGAGATTTATTCATTGGTGCCAATGGAGAACTTTCTAAAATTTTTCTAAGACTGCTCGTTTGAGCTAACATCGGACTTATTTTTGTCACTTGTTGCTATTCTTGTCTTAAACCTTACTTTTTTTTTTAATTGTAAGGCATTCTGAAAGCTTCTTTTTTTTAATGTGGTGCTGATTGTGTAGGACTTGAAAATAAAAATCTCCAAACACTTTTTCAGTACATTCTACTTTCTGTACCTGCTCATTGATTAAGCCCTACTGCAGGGGTCTGCAACCTTGACAACTTTAAGACTTGTGGACTTCAGCTATGCTGGCTGAGGAATTCTGGGAGCTGAAGTCCACAAGTCTTAAAGTTGTCAAGGTTGCAGACCCCTGCACTAGTGAAACATGCCATCTTGAATGCACTTAAACATCACAAATATATCTTAGCTCCAATTTTTCCCCCTATCATGTTCTCATGTTGTCTTTGCCTCATTCCCAGTGCATAAATGAGATAATGTTTTCATGGTTCTTAGCTGAACTGGTGCTCCTTAGGCATACACCATCCTGCATGAACATTCACGTGCAAGATTGTGAACAGATGGACAAGTAACTATGTTTTGTTCTAGCCACAATTTTCTGGACCGTTATCTTTGTGGCTACCTGAAACAGATACATGACAAAACATCTAAAATCTTGCAGAATTCTAGAGTTTGGGCTTCTCCATTGAGGAGAAAAACACATTTTGATACATCAAAGGTGTCATTATGGATTCTGGCCTACATCGTCATATGGTTGTTCATAGGAAACAAGAAGTAAAAAAATAATTTGTAAATAACCAATAATTAAAGGCCGCATAATTTAAACCCGACATTTAAAAAAAAAGAATAATTCTTTTACAAATCTTTTTCACTGATTATGTATTTAAAAAATAATGTTCCTTACTTTGTGATTTTGTTTATAATTATGAAAATTATTAGTTGTTCACAGAACTCATAATCTGGGCCCAGAAAGTAAAACAGACTTAACTCCTAGCATCGAATTCAGTTTTAGAAAATATTTAACTGCTCTGCTGTTCTTTCTTTTTAAAGGGTAGTATATAAATTCACAAATAAATAAATAGCATAATGAAATGCAGCAACCTGAGCTATTGAACACTGAACGGAGAGCTGTTCAGATATGTGTTGAACTACTCCCATCTTTTTTGAGCTTCAAGGTTAAAGAGATTTGTGATGCAATACAGTTGAAGGTCATTAATATAAACTGCATTCAGTTGAAAACTAAATATCATGGCATTTGATTAAAAGCACAAACAGATCGAGGTCCTACTGAAGCCACACTGGGTAGCAGCCATGCCGTTGTGGATTTTTCAGTTTAAATTGGGTCTTGAATCATTCAGCAAGTGAGGCTGAGTTGCCTCTTGGCTTACAGTGGGTGGAGCCTGAGTTGACTTAAGTTTACTTCTTCTCTGCCAGTACACGCTGGAGAAGTGTGGACGCTGGTGAGACAGAACATGTTCTCCATCCATTTCTCCTAACTGCAATTTGCTTGCAAAAGTAAACTTTAGAATCCAGACCATTTGAATTGGTTGCCTTTCCTTACCCAATGAAAAATACCAGTAGTATGCTCTTCAGATGATTTTGACTCTCATTTAGTTCTAGTTGGCATTAACAATAGAGACAGTGGAATTTCCAAAGGCATGGTGTGTCTGTACTGGGGAAGATTTGGTATTACGTACAGAAAGTGTGAAATCACAGCTGCCAGTTCTTTAGCTGGTGTTGACTTTAATTCACACAGATTTCTTCCCAAGAACCCCTAATGCAGTCTTTCTCAACCTTGACAATTTTAAGGCATGTGGACTTCAATTCCCAGAATTCCACAGCCAGCATTGCTGGCTGTGGAATTCTGGGAGTTGAAGTCCACATGCCTTAAAATTGTCAAGGTTGAGAAACACTGCTAATGCATCAGCTTAGTATATGTACAGATCCAAGCAGTGTGGCATTTTGTAATTGGCAGATGGACGTTTTTGTCAATGTACAAATTTTCTAAGTTCCAACCAAGATTTTTTGGTACGGCGCCCACTGGGACCCCCACAACCTGTTTATGCCATAGTCTATTTTGATTTTATTTTATTTTATTTTAGATTTTATATATTATAAAATCTATTAGATTTTATATATTATATTTTGATTCTATTTGACCCATGGGGTTGCGATGGGTCGGACACAACTTCGCAACTAACAACAACAACAACAATTTTGATTCTCTGTTCTTGATACTTTGGGACCTTTTCTAATTCTTTGTCTGGTAATCCATTAGCATTGCCACCTCAATAGTCCACAAGTTCTTCTTTTCAATCAGTTATACCTTATGTATTATGAGCTTAGACTCTATCAATCTATATTTAAAAAATCCCACAATGTTTTAACCTGCTCATTTAGAGACAAGGTTACAATATATTTGAACTTATAACTGCCGTGAAGAATATTGGATGTGATTTCTTTATATTTTTTTTTCTTTTTCAAGGTGCTTTCCCTTTCTTTT
>NW_015387688.1:62928-90383 GCF_001527695.2 Protobothrops mucrosquamatus
TTGAAGCCCACCAGTCATAAAAGAGCCAAGGTTGCCTATCCTGGTCTACCCCCATTGACTTGACTTGCGGGAAGCTGGCTGGAAAGCTTGCAAGTGGGGATCCCATATGACCCCAGCATGTTGCAGCTGTTGGAAATACATACTGGTTGCCAAGCACCTAAATTCTGATCTCATGAGGATGCTGGGTCGATTGTAAGTGCGAGGACGTGTCGCCACTGTTTTCAGTGCCGTTGTAACTTTGAACGGTCACTAAATGAACAGTTGTGAGTTGAGGGCTGCCTGTATATAAAATAAAGATTCGGGAGGTTTACTGGCGGCCCACCCATTTTAAAGCAGCCTTGCCAAGCGGACACCATAAATATGCTGACTTTAATCCCAAATATGCTTTTTCAGGAGGCAACTGGACTTTCTTGTTTTTCTTTGAAGTAAACACCATCCAGTCAGAGCTGAAGAAGCTTCTTGGATAAGAAGTGAAACATTTTCAAGGAAAAACAAAGAAAGTCCAAGTTGAAAAAACACTTTGGGGACAACCATGACCTGGATGACTGAGAATCTCCATAGACATGTTGACTTTTAGTTCCTGTCACTTTCGCTTTGCTGGGTGGTGATTAAGCTGACCAGAAAACTTGTGTTCCAGAATTGTTTTGGTTGTGACTACTAGCTTATTATATTTGGAGTCACACATCACAAACCAATTTGTTGAACGAACCACAACCGACCGAATTCACGTAACATTCAAAGAAAACAAAGAACAATTTGAACAACATTTTTTGTTTCAAATCAAGCAAGCCACACTGTGGTATTGTAAAAAAATAAATCAGTGTATTCCAAAATGCTTTGGGGGGAAGAAGATGGCCCTGGATTGTTTTCCTAATTTTTATTGTATCTCTTTGTGCTAGTCTGAAACGCTGCCTTGAGTGGTGAAAAGGGAAAACAGTATAAAAATGTTGCAATAAATGGTCAGATCGCAAACAATCACGTTTAGCTTCTGTGACTTGCCAGCCACAGCTCACAGGGCAAAAGCTACCCGGTCGTGGTTTGTTCAACAAACCACGATTCCATTTCCTCTCCGCCAGCCTGCGAAAGGGGCTGTGCGGGCGATGTTATTTGAACATCTCCAACCGTTTACCCTCGTTTATTCGACTCAAACGCCTTTTTATTTTGCAAGGCGCTTTTGCAAAAAAACAAAAACACCAAAAACCCAGGGTGGAAAAGCAGAATAGAGCCGAGCGGATCCCGGGATCGAGTGGATTTGGAACTCACCCCGGGGGGAAAAATCCAGGCCCTGGTCATTCCCACCAGGCATTGCAAGGCCGGCCAGACTCACGCATGCCTCAACTCACTATCCCCCCGCCAACGCGCCTATTTCCAACTCGTAAATTAACTAACAACAACAACAACAACAACAAATCCCCCAGCTCCATTGCGCTTCCCGGACGCCGAGCCCGATGGCACCGCGTCTCCGTCCCGCCACCGCCCGGCTGGCGTTTGCGCCTCGCCAGGGAAGGTGGGAGGGCGGGCAAGGGAGGCGCGGCCCTGGATCCCGCCCAGCGGGCGCGGGCTCGGCCCTTTTGCCTTCCCCAGGATTTGCTGGCAGGGCTGTAAGTCATCTCCAGCTCCCAGCCCCGGCGGCTGCCTGCCAGGAAGACGCGGCGCAGAAGGACCCGCGCTTTGTGCCAATGGCGCACGGGGCGCTGCGCTTTTACGCGCCGCCATTGGCCGGCGGCTGGCGAGCGGGGAGGGCGGGTCGGGGGCGGGGGGAGCGTTACTTTCCGAAGTGAACTTTCTCCCCCCCCCCTCGTCTCCTCCCTCCCTCCCTCCCTCCCTCCAGCCCGCCCGCCCTCCACGGTGTCTCCCCTCCCGCAGCGGCCGCTTCTCCTTGTTTGCGCGCGGATGGAGCTGAGCTGCAGCGTCGCGGCGAGGGAGAGCGGCGGCGGCGGCGGTGGCGGAGGAGGCTCCACCGTCGGCGGCAGCGGCAGCAGCAGCGGGCAAACGGCGGCCGCGGGGCTCCTGATGGACGGCGAGAGTCCCTGCGAAGACGACTACGAGAGCCTGCCTACCAGCGCCTCCCTCTACACGCACATGACGGCCGGGGCGGTGGCCGGCATCCTGGAGCACACGGTCATGTATCCCGTGGACTCCGTCAAGGTGGGTTTTGGGGGTCGAGCGGAGCGGGGGGGGAGAGCTTGGGCCAGGGCGGGAGAGCGACCCCTGGCTCCTGGCTCCCTGCAGATCTTGCCGGACTACAAAGCCCATCTGCTTTTGGCTGGAGAAAGAGGGGAGCCACTCCTGGCTATTCTATTCTCTTTTCTTTTCTGCCTCCCCACCCCTTTTTTTTTTTCCTTGCACCAGTCCTGGAGTTCCCCTTTGACATTCCTACCGGGGGGGGGGGGGTTTGCAAGAATTCAGTTTAAACGTGGAGTTCCTGTAAAATAGAACTTTTTTTAAAAAACCTGGGTCTGCGCAACAGCTTTCTTTCAAACTGCTGCAGCTAAGGATTGCGAAATCGCCCTGGCAGCTGGATTTGGGACAACCTGTCTTGGTGTCATTGCTGAGCTGCTCCAGGCTGGCTCTCTCGACCCCCCCCCCCAAAAAAAGAAAGAGATCTGCTGGGTCAGTTTTCTTGCATTGATCCTTGTCAGCTAATCTGCTTCTGCCTTGAGTGTCCTCTCACAGCGGCCTCTGGTTAAAAAAGGTACACAAATTGGCCCTGGGCCTTGAAATGGTATAATAACCACATGTCTTGCTAATGATGGGGTTGGAAATTGGGGTGTTTCCAGATGTGACAGGTAACTCTGGAGCCCTTCGGCGGCTTCATACATCAGACAGGTTTGGTGGGATGTGATGCTGGCCCTTCATCTGAAAACACACTTAAGAGATGCTGACTGGTTGTACGGGCAGATCTCTGACAAGCGCGTGGAGAGGAGCATCAGCTTCAGCCTAATTAATTGGGCATTATTAATCCCTTGCATTAAGAATTAACCTGATTAGAAGGCCAGCAAAGACTCTGCTTTAATCTGCAACTGGAGTAGATTTGTAAGGAGCTGGGACAATACCTAGAATATTTTGTGTAGATGTCCCTGAGTAGCATCGATGTGTTGAACTGGGCCCCAAATCTGGAATAACTGTGTGTGATCGTAGATTCCCGATGGTTCTCCTTCACTTATTTGGAAGTGATCCCTCTTTTGGTAGCACAAATTGCAAAATCATCTTTCCTACCTTGTCATCACACACACACACACACACAATTTGAGAGAGAGAGAGAGAGAGAGAGAGAGAGAGAGAGAGAGAGAGAGAGAGAGAGAGAGAGACTCTCTCTCTCTCTCTCACACACACACACACACACACACACACACACACAGACACACAGACACACACACACACAATTTCTGAATAGACCGTTTTACTCATCTGGCACCAACTGTTCTTTCAAAATATTGCTGGTCATTGTGAGTTGCCCTGTCCTGTTTTTTGACCCGTACACTTGTGTGTGTGTGTGTGCGTGTGCGTTTTAGGCCTTGTCAGCATAGTCTTGAGCAGGTTGACTGACCGGAGCTTATTCCCAAGGAACTGTTTATGGCTCTACACCCCATAAATGTATTTTCTTTTTGAATAAAGCGCAGATGGGCTGAGAATGCAACTTCACATTTTGGGGTGTTGAATTCTGTAAACTGCTGTCCCAGCCCATCTGCGGGGCCATCAGGTTGGGGAAAGGGGATCTGATATAGTCAGATGACTTTAAAGACTCACAGCCCAAATTTGTGAAGAGAAAACCCATCCAATAAGTAACTTTACTGCAGGCTTGAGCAAACTCGCGTAGATTTCTGAATTGCTTAACGTGGGCCGAATTGCCTAGCATCAAAGAGACGGAAGCTTGTGTTTCCCTCCCCAAAAAATCAATGCTTTCTTCACCTAGCTGATTTTTTTTTGCAACAGTGGCAGTTAAGGTGTTTACATATTTATAACTCCTCCAGCAAAACGTGGCATGAGAAACAGCTTAGCTTCCACCACTGAATTGCCTTGCACGGACGGGCAGCAACGTCGAGCCTGATAACACCATGGGTGTGGGTCCAGTACTACAACTTTCATTAAGAAAAATGTGGCAATGTGCTGCTACCGTTGCATCAGGAAAGGCCTTGAGGTTTGCAGGTGGATGGGAACAGGAAGTTCGGTGTCATTCCCCCCCCCCCCCCCGGTCCTCTCCCGACTGTGCTGTGTAGTGCCCGGTGAGTCCAGTGGTGTGAATTTCAGTGCTGGCTTCAAGAAGGCCTTTCTTCACACCAGCTAATTCTGGAGTAGCTGTTAGAGCCGGTTGTTCCCGGGTTGTGTTCTCAGCAATTTGTTGTACATTAGCCACTGTGCCACAAGACATGTGCCTGAAGCAGTTGCGTCCTTCATCTAAAAAAAAACAAACAGGTTACGTAGCTTGGGCGGTTGAATTCTGCATTCATAACTCTTTGCTTAGAATCCCATCTGGATTCTTCCTGCCATTGTTTATGTTTGTGTTTATTTAAATTTGTATACCGCCCTATCTCCCTTACGGGACTCAGGGCGGTGAACAGGCGATAATAAAAATCACAATAACTATCTATTCTAAAATCAGATTAAATAAATAAAGGCCTGCTCTAAAATACCCCATATAAAAAACCTGTACTAAAACCTAATTAAAACTACGCCAACAACCGGCTCTAACAGCTACTCTAGAATTAGCTGGTGTGAAGAAAGGACTTCTTGAAGCCAGCACTGAAATTCACACCACTGGACTCACCACCCGCACTATTGATCGGAACTTGGGAAATTTAGGACACTGTAAAAGTATTTGGACTCTTGGGGGGGTCTCCTCTGAATGACATGACACCCGGGACCCCTTGGAGTTTGCTCCTAGCTAAGGAGGGGGAGAATCTTCTTCCAGTAATTCTGTGCTCTGCCCCCTCTTCTCAATTAGGAAAAGCAGTTGGCACATTGAATGTGCAGTCTTACCCTGAGGTCAGAGTCCCTTTATCTGTCTCTTGTTAACAGGAACAGCCTGTTTCTCTCTTCCAGTATCAAGTGAACAGCGAAGCTTGTTCAACTGGGTAGCGAACCTGTGGACTAAGCCTGTGAACACCTTTGTGGCGAGAGGGACGCAATTGGCGGAAAAAAAACAAGGCTGTGCTTTGCTGTTGAAATTGCTGACACCATTTCGGTCTTGTCAAGGTGACAAATTGAACAGGAAGTGGGAGAGGGCTGGAATGCAGCCGCAAAACTTGGGGGGTAACAGTCTGGGTACAAAAATTGCATTTGTGCATCAGCTGGACTATTGAGGGTCTTTCACCCCCCCTCACCACTGAGAGTTTAAGATCTCATCCCCCTATGAGCTGAGTCACGCTTCGTTGGTTTGGGATCAGATGTGTTGTGTGAATCCATCTAGTTATGGCTTATTGCCAGCCTTGCAAGGTGTTCAGACCAGAAGCACTGCCAGAAGTGCTAGTTTTAATGCTATAGTAAGTTTACATTAACAGGATCTTGTAAGTCTGAAAGCCCATCTCTCTCTCTCCCCCTTCCAGTTGTCTTTAACGTCCAAGAAACTATGAAGGGTCCTTCCGAGATGTTTGCTACATCCTCATTCCTTCTTTGGACTCGGCTGTTTCTTATCTGACCGTTGTCTAGTCTGTGTCTCTTCCTCTTGTCTCCCAAGGTCACATACCATTACATAAGCCAGGGGTCTTCAAACTTGGCCCTTTTATGACTCGTGGACTTCAACTCCCAGAAATCCTCAGCCAGCGTGCCTGGCTGAGGAATGCTGGGAGTTGAAGTCCACAAGTCATAAAAGGGCCAAGTTTGAAGACCCCCTAACATAAGCTACGATTCAACAACCCATGGTTTCCATTATACAAAGCAGGTTGCTGATTTAGGTGGAAGGATTTCATATTAGCTGTCAGAGGCAAGTCTAAAAACACTGAATGATGATAGTGCATGAGATTTGATGTTGGCATAACCCGGGAATTAGTTTAACTGACTTTCTGGTCCTTTGCTGAGATTTTTAAATGTTGCCCCATTTTTTTTTTAATTCCCTCCCAGGCCAGCCTACTTTTAAGTATGACTGCTTTGAAACCTGCTAGTTCTAGTTCAGAAATGTCCAACTTTTAAGATTTTGGACTTTCAACTCCCAGAATGTCTCAGCGTAGCCGTGCTTGAAGTTGAAGTCCATAAGTCTTTAAAATTGCCAAGGTTGGATACCCCTGATCTAGATTATTAGTACAAGATAGGCTTATTCTGCAGAACCATAGTTGGATTAACCACATTTTAGGGTCAGATGCTATGGAAAAGTAGTAAATCCAGAGTGGAGAATGAAATTTTAGTTTTTGTGACTTGTACAAAAGAAAAAAAAAAAGAACAATGTGTGTAAGAGAGTGGGGATGGATGTTATTTTTGCTCTCACAATAAATCATTGTGCCAACTAAGTGTAGCCAATGATGGTATATGTTTTAAAGGGGGTATTCAAAACACTGTAAACAACATCTGCAAAATTGGGCAATATCCAAAATACTGATAGTATTCCCCTCTACTAGCAAAGTTAAATGTTTTTCTTGAAAATCCAAGAAGCATTGCCAAGGGGATCATGAAACAACATAAACCATTTTAAGCATACCCTTTAATTTTTCCAATATGGTGATTAGGCAGGCTTAACAGATTAGAGTTCTGTAAAATAGAAAACTCCTTGAGGTTGGGGAAATTCTCTTTGTGTCTGCTCACATTACAAATTCCAGCTGCATACTTGCACAGGTATTTGCAAACATTTGATGTCAGTCTGAGTGGAAGTTTGGTAGGTAGGAAAAAATTGTTAGTGGAACTGGGGCAAAAAAATATTTCTGTAACATTAACTTGAATACAGTGACTAACACACTAATTGTCAATGGGCGTGAAACATTTGCAAATTTATTTATTCTGTTCATGTTTATAATAAATAATTTTGCAAAAGCAACTATTTAACTCTTTATTGCAAAACAATATTTGAAATCGCAACAAATAGAGAAATAGAGTGGATGGATTGTAAGCAGAAATTAGAGGGCGAGTGGAGGAATTTGACTTGACTTACAACCACAACTGAGCCCAAAAGTTCCGTTGCTAAGTGAGACAGTTGTTAAGTGAGTCTTGCCTCATTTTACGGCCTTTCTTGCCACAGTTGTTAAGTGAACCACTGCAGTTGTTAAGTTGGTAACACCAGTTGTTAAGTGAAGCTGGCTTCACCCCATTGACTTTGTGTGTCAGAAGGTTGCAAAAGATGATCACATGACTCCGGGACACTGCAACTGTCATAAATACACGCCAGTTGCCAAGCCTCTGAATTTGATCACGTGACCCTGGGGTTGCTGCAACAGTTGTGTGAAAAACAGTCGTAAGTCACTTTTTCCAGTGCTGCTGTAACTTCAAAGGGTCACTAAATGAACTATTGTAAGTCAAGGAGTACTTTATCAGATAGTTTCAATGGGAAAGTAACATGGAGAACTTTTAAGACGTGCCAACGCTGGTAACAGCCTGTGAGAAGCACTGGGTGAGAGTAGGGCATCTCTAAAAAAAAGTTTAATAAATAGATAAATAAAACATACATGGTCTGTGGTTAGGAAATCTGCACTTGTGAAAATAAATGAAAATGTTTTTAGCTCAGGTTACTTTTTAAAAAAAAATTATTTGGCTTACTGATTTTTCCACCCACGCACTTTGTATAACAGTGCTTATCCCAAAAGGAAATACCTTGATACATCAGTAAGTCTATTTAAATTTTATTGTATATGCAAATATATCTCTTGCTCACACCTAAAGGACTCTGGGCAGCTTGCAAAAGATATTTGTCTCTCTGCGCCTGTACCCCAAAATCACTGAGAAATATTGGTATGTCTGGCTGAATACTTTCTGTGGCTGTCCTTAGTTTGGCATGTGCTTTGTTTGGTCCTACCACGATCTCGAGATGTTCTGAAGAATAATAGCTGATTGAAATATTTCCAGATAATTAAAATGTAGCAGGGCATGTTTGCAAGATGAGACAAGTAGAATTGGTTGGGCATACCATCAGCATGAATTGTAGAAGCATCAACCCTTTGATAGGATAGGTCAGGAAACAGACAGTGTAAGAACTACTGGAACTCTGTTAATACAGGCTATATAGTAAGATGGGTCTTCCATCTTGGCAACTTTAAGACCTGTGGACTTCAACTCCCAGAATTCCTCAGCCAGCCAAGGGAGTTGACGTCCACAAGTCTTAAAGTTGCCAAGACTGAAGACCCCTGTAGTAAGACAATGTCCCAAAGGTGCTTTTTTCTAAAAGGCAACTGGACTTTTTTGTCTTTTTGTTTGAAAACATTTGACTTCTCACCCAAGAACCTTCTTCAGTTCTCTTGGATGAAAAGCAAAATGTTTTCAAAGAAAAAAACAAGAAAGTCCAGTTGTTTTTTTTGGAAAAAAGCACCTTCGGTACAACCATGACTTTGATGATTGAGAATCTCCATAAATGTATAGTAAGACAATCTTGTCAGAATTTCCCTTTGAATCCCTTTATTATAAGCCACAGAATCAAGGTGGGGTAGAAAAAAAATATATCACAATATAGGGCAAGGTTATCTTGAGCTTCTTTCTCACCTGCTCTTCCTTCTTAGGTGAGATTAACATTTAATTAAAGTTCCAGCATTTCTGCTTCAAGGCTGTCTCCGTCCTCTTTACAAGATGTAAGGAATAGGATCCCTGTTTCTCCACATGCTGCTGAAGTACAAACCCCGTCCTCTAACATTGAGGGATCCTGGGAAATAGTTCAGGAAACGTTTGTTGCTTACTCTGTGCCTTAGTTTGGTTGTTGTGGCAGGGTGAGGTCTGCAAGATGTGTGTAAATCCAGACGTCAGCACAAGAAGATGACAATTGAAAGTGGGAAGGGGTGGACTCATATTTCACATTGGTTTTGCCTATGAATATGCTTTTCTGCTTATATGTTAAATTTTCTTCTCAGTCCTCTCCTTCATCCTTAAGAGGTTGTGTCTTTTGTTTTATTAAGCTAGAGGCCCTTGATTTGAGACGGTGAACTGAGGCCTGATCTCTCCTGTTTTCATCACTGCAACTGACACTGCCTTTCCATTAAAATCATGAAGCTGCTTGTGTGGTTTTAAAAATCAGTTTCCACCACAGAGGTTCTCTGTGGTCAAGTAGGTGTAGTTGGCAATTCACATTTTCTATTTTGCGATATGTTCTAAACCAGAGGTCCCCAACCTTTTGGGCACCAGGGACCGCTTCCGTGGAGAGAGGTTTTTCCGCAGCCCGGTACTGGTCCACGGACTGGGGGTTGGGGACCCCTGTTCTAAACAATATGTTAACACAATATTTTGTAGGCATTCACAACACAGTATTCCATAGGCATACATTCATTGCGTATTATTCAGTTATCAACACTGTTGACTTTAGTCTTTCTCCAATTTTTGCACACAACACCTACTGTACCTAAAACTTATTTTCTACTTGGAATTCAGATCTTTGTGCTTTTCACTTTGACAATTGATTTGCTTATTCTGAAAAATATAACACTATATTAAGTCAGCTTTCTCCAAATTAGTTCATTCTGGGTGAGTTGGGCATCAACTTGCATTATCCCTAGCCAGCGTGGTGAAGTATTGGAGTTGAAGTGGAATTTATCTGGATAACACTTGGTGTAGGGAGGTTAGATTAATGGAATTTGCTCAGAACCAATGGCTCAGTGTTCTTGGAGCAATATTGTTCTCTCTAGAGAGCTTGGAAATATATATCAAGTTATTTCCCATTTTATCTTTATGGATAATCCACAAGGCAGACTAGCGGTGTCTATAGGAACAATGCTAAGCTATAATTCGATGCATTTGGTTTTGGTTTCAAAGCCCTGCCACTGTTTTTTGTAAGTCATGGTTTACAACTTGGCAGTCAGAGGCAAGAAGTCAGGGGCCAGGATAGAGTTCAAAAGTACTACAGGTTTATTTTGTGTTACCTATCACAAGAATCTAAACTACTTAGCACTAATACTGTAAGTAAATTAACTTATTTGGCATTGGAGATGGCCCAGATTGTCTGCACAAATAGGGTTAGCATGCTACGTATCTTTCACTTGTTTGAGATGTGCTAATCTTCCAAAGGTGAGGCTTAAAGGCTGGGCTTAAATGACAACTGGAATGCAACCTGGGTGGCTTTTACGTTGTTTCCTAGGTTATGTTTTAAGCAGTGCTTAATTGTATTCACTGGTTATTTAATAGACAACACTAATATGTACACAGGGTGAAATTTAGCCATGCCGTCTTGGCTGCAGGATGCACGTGGTTTTCTGTTATATCACAAAAGTGGGGAAGTGTCCTTTGGTTTCATGCCTTGCTCATTTTTCCAGTAAAGTTTGCTACACCATGACTTGCTAAAAAGTCTGGATGCTTTTAATACAGCAGAGTCATTCAAAGGCAACTTAAAGTGCTGTGATCTTCAAGCCATTGTACCAGAGCTTCTTTACAACTGACTTCTTACTTAAGCTGTCCAATGCATTTAAAGTAAAGTTCCCGCTTAAAACGCCCTTTCAAAAAGTAGGACGTTTCAAGCTTATACAGTAAGAGTTGCTTTGTATAAATTATTAGCATTTTTATTTCGGTGAAAGCAGGGTTTCTTTACTGCAGAACAAGAACTGGTGATATAAATATTGATTGCGGCGTTTGGCATCTCCTAGTGAAAGACGGTTGGGAAAGCTAAATTCTATATAATAAATGTTTTTAGGTATTTGCTAAGATTAAAGTCGTGATAATCCATACTACGAATCAGGAAATGCCTGCAGCAGATCTCTTATTTTGCTGTAAACCTGTTAGGCCAGCTCTCTTCCTGCATTGAGAGAACAATTCTAGCATATATTACATCACAGTAATATAATCTGTGCCAGGTAATCATCAACCTGGCACATATTGGTAGGTTGTTAAGAACTTAACTTATGATAAGGATGGAAAAAGGATGTTTCCTTTTGCAGGATAACAGTAGCCTTAGCCTTACAACCACAACCGATCCCCAAATTTATGTTGTCAAGTGAGAAATTGGTTTAAGTGAGTTTTGTCCCATTTTACGACCTTGCAGATGGACAGCGATTAATATTTATATGTAACTTTTATGTATGTAAGGGTGTAGGTCTATATACATCTGTTGTATATAGTCTGTTTTAAATGTGTGTTATGTATGTGTACACTTGGAGAGCCAGCAACTAAATTTCATTTTTAATGCGTGCCGTTCTGCCCACAGGAAAAAATGACAATAAAGGTTGTTGTTGTTGTTAGTTGCGAAGTCGTGTCCGACCCATCGCGACCCCATGGCTGGCTCAGGAATTCTGGGAATTGAAGTCCAGAGCCAAGGTTCACTACCACCCCTGCTCCAGACCTTCCTATCCTCTACCATCTTCTGGAGTCCATTTAAGCTCACGCCTCCTGCTTCAGTGACTCCATCCCGCCATCCTCATTCTCTGTCGTCCCCTTCTTCTCTTGCCCTCCATCTTCCCCAGCATTAGGCTCTTCTCCAGTGAGTCCTTCCTTCTCATTAGGTGGCCAAAGTACTTGAGTTTCAGCTTCAGGATCTGGTCTTCTCAAGAGCAGTTGGGGTTGATCTCCTCTAAGACTGACCGGTTTGATCGCCTTGCAGTCCAATCTAATACTCTGCAAACTATTGAATAACCCGATCCTTATTATGAAACAGGTTTGAACTGCACAGCTTGGTTTGAAACTTCTCTAGGTTATTGAGAGGTCTCCCCTTGCTTCAGCGTCCAGCATGAGCAATCAAAGTGGCCTATTCTGTCTCATCTCTCAGTTGCCTTCTCTCTTTCTCCCCCCCACCCTTTCTGAAATTAAATAAACTGTAAGAAGAAAAAGTCCCAAGTTGCATCAGAAACCTGTCTTGGCAGCCTCCGTCTTCCTGATAAAAAGGCTTTAAAAGCACTCTGGCCAAGAAGGTCATTTATTGGAGGCCACAACAGCTGTAACCGAGGGTGGTGTTGTGTAACTGGAATACCTAGAGTGGAATTTAACTTCTAGTGCCTTTGTGTCTGTCTCTGTCATTTGGTAGGAGGGATTTCTCCCCCCCCCCTCAAAATCACTTTTTTGGGGGGAAATTCAATCTGGTTGCACTTTCAACAGAATAACAGAGTTGGAAAGGACCTTGGAGGTCTTCTAGTCCAACCCCCTGCTCAGGCAAGAAACCCTATACCATTTCAGACAAATGGTTGTCCAATCTCTTCTTAAACACCTCCAGTGTTGGAGCACCCACAACTTCTGGAGGCAAGTCGTTCCACTGATTAATTGTTCTCACTGTCAGGAAGTTTCTCTTTATTTCTAGGTTGCTACTCTCCTTGATTAGTTTCCATCTATTGCTTCTTGTTCTGTCTTCAGGTGCTTTGGAGAGTAGGTTGAAACCCCCCCCCCCAATCTTTGTGGCAACCCCTTAGATATTGGAACACTGCTATCACATTACTCCTGGTTCTTCTTTTCATCAGACTAGACCAGGGGTCTTCAAACTTGGCCCTTTTATGACTTGTGGACTTCAACTCCCAGAATTCCTCAGCCAGCGTGCCTGGCTGAGGAATTCTGGGAGTTGAAGTCCACAAGTCATAAAAGGGCCAAGTTTGAAGACCCCTGGACTAGACATACCCACTTCCTGCAACCGTTGTTCATATGTTTTAGCCTCCAGTCCCCTAATCATTTTTGTTGCTCTTCTCTGCACTCTTTTTTAGAGTCTCAACATCTCAAACTGAATCTTTTCCCCGTCCCTTTGATCATTATGCATACATGTCTCCACTCTACCACATTGTTAAGGTCCACAAATATAGCCAGGAAAGAACGAAAAATGCGGACCAGCAGCCACAACATCTAGATGTGCGCCAGTCCCCAAACAAGCATAATTTAGCAGATGGAGCAAAGCGGGTGGGGGCAGATTGGATTCATTTCATTAAGAAAAACATTCCTTTTTTAATTGCACGAGTTGCACAATTTGTGGTGACTGTGTGTGTGTGTCTGTGTGTGAACGAGCGATCCAGAATTGCTGAGTGTGTGCCCTGACTAATGTTTTCTGGCAAGCCTCTTAGGAATGATTATGGGCAGTTCCCATCACTCTCTGCCGGGAAAAAAATTGGGACTAGGAATTTAAAGGCAAATTACTCCGCATTCCTTGTCGATTTTGCATTTTTTTGCATCTGCTGGTCGGCTGGGCCTGGGGTTGTTTTTGCTTCCCTAATTAGATTTCCTATCCGTGAGGGTTTAATAATGTCTCTCTCTCCTTTGCATTGTGGCAGGAGTGGAGATGTGCTCAGCATCTCATGTCTTGGCTGTCGAGAGCGCTGCCTGAGAAAAATGGCAAAGCCCGTAATAAAACAAAACAGTGATTAAAATCCAGACAAGTATGAAATCAGGTGGCATAGGAGCCCCCAACTGGCTCTTTATTTAGAAGATCAAAAAAAAAAAGCGAATGAAAGAAAAGATAAGGGGTGAATAGTCTCTGTTGCAGCTGACCTCCCACAGTGCCGGGGATATCAGCAGAAGAGTTGCGTTGCCAATTTTTCCAAAGCGGAAAGAGACTTTTCAGAGGCAAACTGCTTCCACTTTGCACAATAAAATTGTTGCAAAATTGCACAGCCAGATTCCAGCCAGTTTGCTAAATGTATCTTATTTATTTGTATCCCACCTTTATCATTTTTACAAATAATGTAAGGCGGGGAACATATCAACACATCTTCCTTCTCCCATTGTCCCCACAACAACCCTCTGAGATGGGTTGGGCTGAGGGAGAGGCACTGGCCCAAAGTCACCCAGCTGGCTTTCATGGTTAAGGTGGAACTAGAACTCGTGGTCTCCTGGTTTGTAGGCCAGCACCTTATCCACTAGACCAGGGGTCTTCAAACCTGGCAACTTTTAAGACTTGTGGACTTCAACTCCCAGGATTCCTGAGCCAGCCATGCTGAGGAGAAATGGAGAGGTTTCCATGCTGAGCCATGCTGGCTCAGGAATTCTGGGAGTTGAAGTCCACAAGTCTTAAAGTTGCCAGGTTTGAAGACCCCTGACCTAGAACAGGTGGAGGCAACCTTGGCTCTTTTATGACTCGTGGACTTCAACTCCCAGAATTCCTGAGCCAGCATGGGGGAACTATGGCCCCCTCATGACTTATGGACTTCAACTCCCAGAATTCCTGAGCCAGCATGGCTCAGCTTGGAAACCTCTCCCTTTCCCCTCAGCATGGCTGGCTCAGGAATTCTGGGAGTTGAAGTCCACCAGTCATCAAAGAGCCAAGGTTTCCTACCCCTGGGCTAGACCAAAATGGCTCTCAAGTCATTTTTTCTGATTTTACATCACCCAACAGAAACAACTTAGCTATGGAATTAGAATCCCTGTCTGGTTCTCTGATGACATGGCAAAAGGCCCAAACATCAGAAAGGAGGCTGACATCTCAAAGACCTCTGCTTTTTAATTTTTAATTTTTTAATGTATTTTTAATGTTGTCATCCTCAGTGCTACCTAAATAGTTATGAACAGGCATCATAGAGGGAGCGGAGAGGTTACCAGAATCACTATTCTTTTCACCAACTGGAGTCCCTCTATCGTTAAAATAAAATGCTCAATTTTTTTTAGAAGAAGGACATTTATACGACTATGGGCATTTCCCCCGGAGTCTACAGCACACTGCTGTTGAATCAGAACATTGACCTACCACAACGACACCATCATGCAAATGTTGCTAGTACGCATTTATATCCCCAAATTTGATGTAGCCATTTAAGTGGTGGCCTTTGCATGACCATGCCATATATTTCTTGTCATTTCGCCCCCAACAGTCTTGCTATAGTTGCCATTTAGGATATGTTTTAAAGGATAAATTAATGTTTCAGTGACTTTCTCCATGTCCCATTTAGTCTACTACAGAATCCCATCTAAGGCATGCATCGCTTCAGTTAAAAATCACTGTTTTTATAAGACAGAATCCAGAATCCAGGCCATTGGCTTGTTACTCCAGATTTTGAAATATTGGCTTAAATGTACAAGTTGCAAGATGTGCCTCAGCCACGATATCTTGCAGCCTGACTTTTAGAAGTTTTGTGCGGGTAGTGTGTGAAATGCAACCATCTTGCATTATAAAACATCCCTTGTTTTCATTCTGAAGCAGCGATGTCAGGAGTAAAGCACATGTCTTGTATTTGAAGTGGCCAGGATCATTTTAGAAGAGTTTTTAAGCTCAAAATGAACCTTGTAGAGTCCATTTATGAAATATGAGGCCGTTTATGAAATATGAGTCCGTTTATGAAATAAATGATGATGAGAGTTGGCATATAATAATTTTGCAAAAGAAACATGTTTTTGATGCAGATTGAACTTCAGTTGCATAAGGAGACATTCCAGCTGAATTTTTTCTAGAACTCATCACTGCTTTTGAGTATTTTTTCCACTTGGTTAGAAAGTAGCAGAAACCTCTCAGTTCTGTCAAACGCTCTTTTGAGATTGTTAAAGCAGAAAATCAGCTATTGATTCCACACTGTGTTACTTGTCTCTAATCTGGAACAGAACATTTTAATTTAATGGATTCAGTTTAGGCACCGCCTGACTCCCAACTGATTTTGGGCAGCGTACAATAAAACCAAAACAAAATAAAATATTGTGTAATAAATTTAAACACGGAAGAATGGAAGAAAATCCAATAGACTTTAACCAGGATTCTATAAATCTATTTATCAGTCGTATCTTAAAAAAAAAAATCAAAGACAACAGATTTTAGTGCATTTCCTTGTCCTTCATTGGGAAACTGGTATGTGGGTTTTGCTGGGGCAAATTAAGAAATAGGTGTGTCGCTTATGTTTAAATGCCGGTCTAATTTGCAGCCTTTAGATGCTGCATTTATCTCTCTATGAGGGTAGCAAGGTCAGAGTTGCGGGCTTCCTTCATTTTAAGCAGTGGATTCAGATTCACGAAGAGATGTTTATCTATTGTTTGAGCAAGCTCTTGCTTTGCTTTAACCTCCCAACGTTATATTGCAATATCTTTTGAAATGTCCCTTTGATGAAAGCAAATAAAAATAAAAGGCAAAAGTCCAATTCCCCCGTCCCCCCATTGATTAAAAACCCCAGCCAGATGAATAAAATCTAAAGTCGTGTTGAAAATAGGATTAAGGGTGTGTAACTTCAATAGTTTTGAATGGTCTAAATTGGCACCTTGGAATCAGCTTTCATAAGTGCCCTCGGATTCATATGTTTTGCTAATGTAATGTGTACACAGGTAGTCCTTAATTTACAACAGTTCGTTTAGTGACCGTTTGAAGTTACAACAGCACTGGAAAAAAAATTGACTAAAGGCTGTTTTTCATACCGGTTGTTACACTCTTCGCAGCATCCCCGTGGCCATGTGATCAAAAATCAGGCGCTTGGCAACCGACTCATACTTATGACAGTCATGCAGTATCCCGGGGTCATGTGATCCTCTTTTACGACCTTCTGACAAAGTCAATGGGGAAGCCAGATTCACTTAATAACTGTGTTACTAACTTAACAACTGCAGTGATTCGCTTAAACAACTGCGGCAAGACATTTCATAAAATGGGGGAAAGCTCTCTTAACAACTGTCTCACTTAGCAACATAAATTTTGGGCTCCGTTGTGGTCACAAGTCAAGGACTTGATTTTTCTTGGGTTAATGACCTTTCTCGTTGAATTTAATGCCAGATGAGCTATCTGAAAGCTGAACGGCCTCTACCGAGAGTCATTTTTGAACTTGTCTAATGTACCAATCTTTTGATAACGTAAAAAAAAAAGTCCTTGGCCCCTAGAATTTATTGTCATGTTATCTGAACCCAGATACAAAATGCAGAGTAGCTGTTCTGAATGTAAGGGCTTTCACTACAGATATGCTCAGTCAGGAGCTTCTTGCATAAGGAGCTTATAGAGCGAATGTGTGCTAGAACTAGACGTGCGAGCGATTCGTTTTGTCTCAAGAGTAGGGAGTGTGATGTTCATGGGGATGCTCAGAGGATTTGCCATTTCTTTTTAGCAACGGTGAACAAATCGATGGATGTCTAGATATTGCTACTCTTAACAGCTTCCCATAACTAGAGTCAGTTTGGTCTAGAAAGCTAATCTGGTCTAATGGTTAAGGCACGAGGCTAGAGACTGGGAGACGGGGAGTTCTAGTCCTGCCTTTAGGCATGAAAGCCAGCTGGATGGTTTGGAGCAAATCACCAGGCGACGATGAATTCTAGCTCCACCTTAGACATGAAAGCCAGCTGGGTGACTTTGGACCAATCACCAGGAGACGGTAAATTCTAGTCCTGCTTTAGGCACGAAAGCCGTCTGGTTGACTTTGGACCAGTCATCCATTCTCAGCCCAATTCACCTCACGGGGTTGTTGCTGTGGGAAAAACAGGAGGAGGAAGGTGTGTGTTGCGTATGTTCACTGCCTTGAGTTACTCGTAAAAATAATAAAGCAGGATACAGAACAAACGTATTAAGCAACATGGCCACTGGGCTGTTTACTTCAGCAATATCTGGAAGGATTTTCACAGGAACCAAGAATTCTGGGCCTTCTCCAAACCAGACAAAACCATACCCACCACAAAAAAAGACTGTAGCTTCTGACTAGCTTGTGCAAAGGAGAACAAAATCCAGTTCTTGGTTTGTAAATAGTGATGAACAGTATTTACAGTCCGTGTGGAATTCTTCGCTTTTTATTATATGTTCCTGCCGTGTATTATAGCAAATCAAGCAGGCGTGATCTAATGAGATGATTATTCAGGTTTTTTTTTTGTGACACCCAAATGAAGCAACTCCTTTCCACTTCGAACAATTTTCTTGAAAGCAAAGCAACTCTGAATTCTGCCTGCTCCCCAACTAGGTGCAAACATATTGTAAACACTGTCAAGAATTCTACGCAGCGTTGAAATTCCTGCTTAGGATGGTGACTTCCAGCTGAAACCCATCTTGGGAGATTTCCCCTCTCCCCACAATTATGCAAGTGACATACTTGTTGATGTGTGTTTATGTGTATGCACGTGCCTTCTGGAAATCATATCCGCCCCAAAAGGCCAGGACCGTGATAAGCATTGTGCTCAAACCCATTAATTAAAATTAATTGCCTGTGAAATAAGGTGCCTGGTGTATAAAATGAATTGATCTCTCATCTGCATTTAGTAACTATTCTCTTGTTCTTAGGCAAACCGTCTGCACGTGCAGGATGACATCGCACTGGCACAAACACACACCCACACCCATTTCTCTGTCCTGTAAGGTTGCAGGGAAGGAGGGGAAGGTGATGGGAATGGAAGGGGAAATTGAACAGGGATGGGGGAGGGGAAAAGGACAAGTGACCTATTTAGGCTTCGCAGAAGAGAGCTACTGTCCGTTTCACCCCTTTTTATGCAAAAAAGCTTATCGGTAAGGCTTTAAAACAGAAACATAGACACACAGAGATACTAGAGGACCAGATACTGCATTGCTAATATGTGCAGAGTTTTAAAAAGTTGGTAGAGGGGTTGTAGATAACTTCTTGGCTGTAGAACTTATCATCACTGGACAGATGCAGAATAGACAGCAACAACCCAGGATGTTATGTGAGATGATTGGGTTTTCCTGTCCCACCCTCGATTTGAGAAGCGGATTACTGGGGCTTAAGGCCTACATTCTTTGTTCTGTTTTCTCCAAACCAATTCATTAGCTAACAACGCCACACAAAGGCAGCTTCATTTCCAGGGGCAGCTTGTTGCAAGGATGAAAAGGGGAAAAAAAAGATATATCAGGGGTGTTTTTCTGAAATATTTGAGCACCACGCCCTATTTAGTCACAGGGACATTTACGTAAAATAAGTTCTTTGGTTTGTTTACACTGTTAGGAAAATTACTGTGACTGAAGAGAGATTTAAAGTTCAACTAAGATCAAGAACTCATAACACCCTTCCTTCCTTCCTTCCTTCCTTCCTTCCTTCCTTCCTTCCTTCCTTCCTTCCTTCCTTCCTGTTGTGGACCTACGCACACACAATACTACTACCAAGAATACGCTTCTCCAGCATCTTCTTTTCTTTTATTGCAAGGCATATATTTCAATCGGGAACAAAGTTATTCATAAGAAAGGATGAGAAGGGAGATTTAAAAGAAAAAGAGCAAAGAGGGTGGGGGACTCATATATCCTGAGGTCTTTCAATCTGTTGATTGATCACTGCCATAATTTTCCACTTTGCTTAAAGCCATGCTTGCTTTGAATTTTGAGATCAAGTAAAAAAAAATACATTTGGTGAGCTTTGGGTGGCAACTACTGATGAGGTTGACCTTGCTGTAATGTAGTCTCCTCCTCCTCCTCCTCCTCCTCCTCCTCCTCCTCCTCTCCTCTCCCACTCCACTCAAAGGTTATCCCTGTTTGCATGTAGAAGTTAAACGGAGATAGATAGCTTATCAGTTGGATCTTGAAAGCCACCATTTGAAAGTTCTTGGGTTGAGATTCTAGCTCAGACATGATTTTGATCAGTTAGGACAATTGGTTAGGCTGTGCAAGGAGAATAGGAGGCATACTTGGATTATATATGAGACATTACATTAATGACATACTTCCGTAGTTTAAACAGCAAACATCTTCAGTTCCTCTTTCTTTAGCTTTACTAACCCATCTCTGCCATCCAGTAATACCAAGTCATGACCTCCTTCATATGATTAGGAAGCTCCTGCTGGGCGTGCATATATGTTTCAGCTTGTCCCCAAATCCTTAGGACCAGAAATTAAGGAAGTAAGGGTTTACTTTTAAGTGTGTCTGTTGAGATATTTATGGGGTGGCTCATCTTTTCTTAGAATAAATTATATAGACAATGTATAAAAACCAGACTGTATACTGCCCTTGACGCGGTCCTTTAATTTGCTTTACACTAATGATGTAAAACTGTCATTATCTTCCACTCAATTGTAGGCCTGTGTCTACCCAAACACACAGGCACAAGCTTATTTTAAATGGGATTTGCCAAAGTCAAGAATTTTGGCAGCTGGCAAATTGGTATTTATTCGCTATAATTCCTCCGCTGCATTTTCTGAGGATTTAGAGCTGACAAAATGATTTTGGGGATTAGATTTGCATGTTGTTTAGGCTTTTCAAATAAATGGTTATGTTGAAGTGGGATTTGCTAGACTTGGGTAAGTGAGAAGCCTGGGAACTTAGGCCTTGCTGTTTCTCTCAGCAAAGTATTATGAGATCAGAGGAATAATTCTTCTTTTCTTGAGGAGAACTGCTCTGAGCGTGCATGAACTGACAACCGCTCCATCCACAGAGAAGCTGAAGGAATTCCACCGGGCTGAGTAGACCTGCTAGACTTCCCTTGAATTTTACAAGTTCAGCAGGCCAAGCCTGCTGAGTTGCTAAATAACTAACATGATTATTAAACAGCCATCCAAGACGAAGGTAAGAGTAGAAGTCAGAAACTTGGAACTAGCTAAGAAGCTAGGTCTTTCTCCCAAAGGTGCTTTTTCAAGAGGCAACGGGACTTTCTTATTTTTTTCCTTGAAAACGTTTCGCTTCTCATCCAAGAAGCTTTCTTCAGTGTGAAGAAAGCCCCTTTGGGACAACCATGACCTGGATGTTTAAGAATCTCCGTAGACATCTGTTTCTTTCTTGTGTTTTACCTAAGAACTGTGATACCCAGGAAAATGGGATGTCTTGGTTATGGTATATGGCCCAAGAGTTAGGTTGGATTCTTCTGTTAACGCCTGCGGAAGAGAAGACATTCAGAGCTGTACATTTTCAGACCTGTGTAACGAGCAGAGAAGCAGTGCCTTTTTCACAGAATTACAATCATCCTGCATTAGTCAGGTTGATGTTAGGCTGTTGGGACATGTCCAGTCAGACACCTGGAGTTTTGCAGTCATTCAGCTTGGATTTAAATCATGCCAGTCATTCGTCCTGTGTCATCCTGCACTCCTTTGGAATCAGCAAGAGGCGGAGAAAGGACTGTTTTAAATCTATTATCAGTGGAATGGCTTGTTTCCAGAAGTTGTGGGTGCTCCATCACTGGAGGTTGTCAAGAAGGGACTGGGCAGTCCTTTGTCTGGAATGGTGTACTGGTGTAGGGTCCCCTGCTTGAGCAGAGGATTGGATTAAAACATCTTTAAGGTCCCTTCCCAACCCTATTATTCAATTTTCTGTGTTCTAAATCATTAACTGCTTAACTACTAACTTACATTCTTTTTTTAAACGATGGCCATCTGGCGGACGGTACAGGACAATAAAAACAAAGACAAATAGGCTGAAAAATAGTTTTTAATCCCAGAGCTGTAACCATATTAAATACCACAGTATAGTGCAACATTGAAGCGCAATATTAGGGGCAGCGCAATGGTGAATAGAATGTGAAGGAAGTGTGTATATAGTGTATGTTTTTATTTGTGGTTTTTACTTGTGTGTAATGTGCACTGTGGATTGTGAGTTACACAATGACAATAAAGATTATTCTACTCTACTCTACCCTACCCACCCCACCCCACCCCACCCCACCCTACCCTATCCCACCCTACTCTACCCTACCCTACCCTACTCTACTCTACTCTGCTCTGCTCTGCTCTGCTCTGCTCTGCTCTACTCTACTCTACTCTACTCTACTCTACTCTACTCTATTCTTTGTTTATATTCTATTCTATTCTCATTCCATTCGTTTTCTATATTTCTAGTCTAGTCTAGTCTAGTCTAGTCTAGTCTAGTCCCAGTCCCAGTCCCAGTCCAGTCCAGTCCAGTCACCAGTGGCTATCTAACAGAGCTTCTCATGTTAGAAGTTTGCATTAGAAACATTACAACTTCTGGCCACTATATATTAGTTGAAGATGGGTATCCGTTGCTGAGATCTGTGCCTAAAGCATGTATAATGTTCCTTTGGCATTTCCAGTGAAGTTGGCACATATTGACTGCAAAAGGCCTTGCAACCACTTCGCTGGAGAGGGCCTTGCCATGCTGGGCAGGCTTGTAGCGCCCTCTTCTGGTATCTTCCAAAAGTATGTGCTTAAATGCTTGGCTTTTTAGAGGCATTTCACCTCCCCCCATTGCATTGTGGGAAATAATCACATTCCCTATATTTAATTCATGATTTTTTAAAAAAATATATATATATTGTGCTTAACTGCAAATTTGATTAAATAACATTTAGTTTTGTCTGGATCCACATTTTTTCCTTTGCCCTAATCGACTTTTTCTATGCCGGTATAGGTAGTCCTCGTCTTACGACCGCAACTGAACCCAAAGTGAGACATTGGTTAAGTGAGATTTGCCCCATGTTACGACTTTTACTGCCACTGCTGCTAAGTGAATCGCTGCAGGTGTTGTGTTAGGGACGCGGTTATTAAATGAATCTGCCCTCCCCGTTGACTTTGCTTGTCATAAGGTCGCAAAAGGGGATCACGTCATGCCCCTCCCCCGGACACCGCAACCGTCATAAGTACGAGTCCGTTGCCAAGCATCTGAATTTTGATCATGTGACCATGAAGATGCTGCAACGGTCGTAAGCGTGAAAAATGGTCCTTAGTCGTCGTTTTTTCAGGGCTGTGGTAACTTCGAACAATTGCTAAACCAAAAGTTGTAAGCTGAGGACTACCTGTACGTTACCAACTGTGCAAGTTAGCAACAACACACTTCAGGGCTAATTCTGGCCTTTTGAAGAATATTGCTTGCTTCCTGTTGACGCTCCTCACTCAAGGAAGAAGCCAGACAGAAGGTAGAGGAGGCACTCTCCCTCCCTCTTTTGGATTTGATTATTTCCCCAATCGTTTTAGATGTCTGTGGATACCTCTTGCACTTGTGGTTATCCTAAATGGGCCTTCATCAAATCCAGAAAAATTCCCAGCAAGAGCTCCTCCATTACAGACGAAGAAGAGAACGACGAATGTAGCAACATTGTCCTTCCATACGTTGCAGGAATATCTGAAAAACTCAGGAGGGTTTTCAACCAACACAGCGTACATGTACACTTTAAAGCAGGGATCTTCAAACTTGGCCCTTTTATGACTTGTGGACTTCAACTTCCAGAATTCCTCAGCCAGGCACGCGTGCCTGGCTGAGGAATTCTGGGAGTTGAAGTCCACAAGTCATAAAAGGGCCAAGTTTGAAGACCCCTGCTTTAAACCCAAGAATACACTAAGGCAGAAGCGTGTCCACCCCAAGGATAAGACACCCAGACACAAACTGGGTGTCTTGTCTAGGTCCCTGAATGAATTGTTGTGAATTGAGGCTGTTCCAAGTCTAGATATGCCCCTCCCCCCAAAGTTGTGTCTCTCCCTCCCCCCCCAAGCAGCCCTAGAGCCTCACTCTTCTCCTTTACATCATCCCTCTTTTTTTTTTCTTCTTGTAGACTCGGATGCAGAGTTTGCAACCTGACCCCAAAGCCCAGTACCGAAGCGTCTTTGAGGCCTTGAGGAAGATTGTCCGCACGGAAGGCATCTGGCGGCCGCTGCGAGGAATTAACGTCACCGTCCTCGGAGCCGGCCCGGCTCACGCGTTGTATTTTGCCTGCTACGAAAAAATGAAACGCACTTTAAGTGACATTATCCAACATGGAGGCAACAGCCACCTGGCCAACGGTATATTGACATAACCCAATGGGTGTGCCATCTTGGTGCTTTGACTCAACTTGCGTACTTTTTCATGTGGTCTGACATCTTCAGCATGCAATTTCTGCTTCTGGAGAGACAAAAACAAGACGCTTGGAAAGACTTCCCTGTTTGGCCACCTAGGCGTTCTTGCTACCTTCAACCTCTTGTCTATTTTCTACAGGCACCTGCTCCTTTTTAGAGGCACGCATGTATGAAGAATCCCGAAGATACGTAGTGCTCCAGTTCCTCTAAAAGTTAGATGTTAAAGTGTTTTGATCCTAAATACCTCTGATGGGGCTCTCTCTGGGAAAGAGTTGTCTGAAACAGCTTTCAGTCTAACCTGGGCAGCTTTCTAGGAAAATTTGGTTCTTAGATTTTGGGTTTGGCTTCTCTCCAGAAAGTCTATTTTATCACCGCTAAAACTTACCAAATTTGGCTGTGCGGTACAGAATGTAAAGTTACAAGCCGGCTGGATCGCTCCAACCGCCACCTCTAGTCCGACATTTTTATTTCCCATAAAAATCAGCCAGCTGTCTCTAAAAATTTACCGATCTTTCTCTCCAGCATATGACACTCAGAGGCATACTGGTTCTTTAACTGGAATTTCTATTTTTTAGGATCTACATTGAATGCTTATGTGCTTGATAGCAAACTATGTGCCCGAACAAATTCTATAGTCTCTTAATCAGCAGTTCACAAATTTGCATCTAATTGCATTTCTATTATTCTCCAGTGAACATGGATAGCTTTTCACTGATTTTTTTGTTTGTTTTATTTAGAACTTCTTGGCGCTGAAAGAAAGAACCTGTATGTTGCTAATATTTAAATGTATGCCTCTAAATTCTTGGTAGACATTGAGATCGAAAATGGTGCCCCTGTCTTGATATACAGAGATACAGATTTGTAACCCCCTTCAATATGTAGTTAAAGAGATAATTGAGCCGTGATGGCATAGTGGTTAGAATGCAGTATTGCAGGCTAACACTGCCCACAGTTCGATTTTGACAGGCTCAAGGTTAACGTAACCGTCCATCCTTCCCGTGGTCAATAAAATAAAGACCCGGATTGTTGGGGGCAACATGCTAACACCGTAAATTGCTGTAAAGCATTACAGAACGGTGTGTAAGCCTGAATGCTATTCCTGTTGCTAAATGGTGGCAATTTCTAAGAAACATTGGCATATTTGGACCATGTGGCCCATCTAAAACTAGATCTGTAATGCAAACCTTCAAAGCTGATGATGAAAATTAGATTTGCATTCCAGCTTGGCCCTTTTAATTCCCTACAAGGGTTGACGTAAAGTGTGGCTTACCCAATGGGCTGCATTAATTGCCCCGGTTGCAATTAATCCTGCTTTGATTGTCTCACCAAATTATGATAGCAAGCTTGTTCTCCCTTTCCTTCAAAAGTAAGCAGTAAAATAGGAGGGTTAAGGCTTAACACGCTTCTATAGAAGTGGGGGGAGAAAACACTCAAATCTACCCTCAATTCTCTCTCAGCTCTCTCGGGCTGGCATTGCCAAGCGCTTTGCAAACTCTGGAGATCAAAAACTCTAAAATCTGACTTTCCTGATGGGAGAAAGTGTTTCCCCTTCTCTGTTGTAAGGGGGGAGTTGGGAGATCTGTTCACAATTTATCCACAATGGCTAGACTTAGGTAATGTTTATCCTATTGTGAGGTTTGGTCTTGCATTTTTTTTTCTGCCGATGTCTGCAGTCAGATTCTATCAGTACAACGTTGAAGCATTCCTTGCTTTTCAATGTTGAAATGCGGTTTTTGATTTAGAGCAGCGGTTCTCAACCTATGGGTCGGGACCCCATTTGGGGTCGATCGACCATTTCACGGGGGTCGCCAAGCAAGGCTGTCCGCCATTTTTTTCCCCCTTTTCCGGCGGGTGCCTTACCTCCCTTGAGCTGGGCCAGCTGGTGGTCGGCCTGCTCCGTCTCTGCCGCTTGCCAGCTAAGCCTCGGCCGGCGCAGGGGGCGGAACCACGCATGCGTGGCGCTCCCGGGCAGGGAAAGTCCTCGACTTACGACTGGTTGGGTAGTCCTCGACTTACGACCGGTTTAGTCCTCGACTTATGACCGGTTTAGTCCTCGACTTACAACCGGTTTAGTCCTTGACTTATAACCGGTTTAGTCCTCGACTTACAACCGGTTTAGTCCTCGACTTACGATCGGTTGGGGGTCGCGGCATTAAAAAGGTTGAGAACCACTGATTTAGAGTGATACTAATGGAAGAAAGCCACATGGAAAAGGGCCTTAGAATTTGGCTTTTAGTATCATCTCAACCTGAGATAGTACCAAGGAAAAAAAATCAAGTTATTTATACTGGCTCGCCAGAGTTCCTCCTGACCTAAAATGGTTTTGTGCAGTTGCTACCCTATTCCTTCTTCTTTTGGGATCCCACTTCCTTCATCTTTTGTGAAATAAAAAGAGTCCAGCTAGTCCTAGAAGGCTTACTCAGCGTTCAGCTCTAAGTGTTAGAAGGTCTCAGGTTTGGCAGGGCTGACGAACACATTTGGAATTTCGAGAAAATGTTGACGGTCCTCTCACAAGATAATTTCTGAGGGGGACTTGCTCCTTCCCAAAATGGTTGGCAAGAAGGACATAAGCAATTACAACTACGTGGGTAGTTGACATTTTATTTCAATAATCATTTAAGGTTTTTTTCATATATAGAGTGTTCGTTAGATTGAGGGGAAAAAAGGATATAGTATATCTCTTCCCTGTCCTTGAAGAAGAAACAATTGCCCTATGAATCCTTGAGATACACACTTAAAATATTTTCCATTAATTAAGATTATGTTAGCATTTGTTAATTATTTCTCAGTGCATTAATCTACAGCAGAGATGTCCAACCTTGGTAATTTCAAGACTTGTTGACTTTAACTCCCAGCATGGGAGTTGAAGTCCACAGATCCTATAGTAGAGAAGATTGGACACCCTTGATCTACAGCAGTGTTTCTCAACCTTGACAATTTTAAGGTATGTGGACTTCAACTCCCAGAATTCCACAGCCAGCATTGCTGGCTGTGGAATTCTGGGAGTTGAAGTCCACATGCCTTAAAATTGTCAAGGTTGAGAAACACTGATCTACAGTAAATAGCTTAGAGAATCTTACTTCCAGTCTGGTTTTGCTGTCGTTATTAAAGCAATTCTGAATGTTCTCTGCAACCATAAAGGAAATATTTTGTCACTTGTTGTGACTCAAATGGTTATATTTCTGGTTTTATATATAGCAAAGTTTTTTTTAGTTAACTTGTGCCCTTTGAATAACTTGCTGAGTGCTGCTTCCATGGATGCTGGAGTTGGTGAGGTTAGGGGAAAAAAAATAACGCCAGCTAATATTCTCCCTTTCTATCACAATGAACGTTCTTATTTAACGGTAACTTTTGAAGGAGTTCTGATTGGCTGCCCGCCGTAACGTACCTCCTGGTTGTATATTTCTAGTGTCTGTAAATCTGGGCAACATTTTCTTTAAAAAAAAAAAAATTAGAAACAAAACCTTTCATTCTTCCCAGCTATGCTGTTGGTAAGTTCATGGAAAATTAGTTATTGTGGAGGTTTTCATTTGGTACCTTCAGATTTTTTTTTTTAAAAAAAATTGTTTCACAGCTGTTAAACGCAACTTATATTCCTTTTGTATGTGACTCTTAGTATATGTACATCTGTGATGTTCTTTTTCAAATGATCTGCAACACATTAGGTTGGTTTCCAAGAGGCCTAATGAGTCTGGAGGCTGATGTGTTGAGTGCTACCCATTAAGAGTCTGCCGTTTTGTGCGCAGAACCCAAGATGGTTTGTCAAAATTTGCTTTGTGAAAGGGGCCTGTCTTCGTTTCTTCTTTTGCAGGTATGGCTGGGAGTATGGCTACTCTTCTTCA
>NW_015387688.1:90501-100768 GCF_001527695.2 Protobothrops mucrosquamatus
GGTAACCTCCAAGCTTGGTTGTTTTCTTGCAGACGTTTCATTACTCAACTAGGTAAGATCAGCAGATGAGGTTGATGAGGTTGTCTACCGTAGTCGGGTAATGAAACCTCTGCAAGCAAAGCTCAGAGAGCACCAAGGACCCCACAGTTCATCCCTGGGCTACAAATATTCTCTTCTAGTGGTAGCTCTGATCTAATTACGAAGAGAACATTTGAGCCAAAGTTTCTCCTCGTGCTTCCCAAGAACAACTCTTTGCTCCATGAAAGGAGGTCTATAATGTCCTTGCTATACGGCAGTGGGAGAAACATCCCTGCTAATCAAGACACGGCCCTAAAAAGAGACAGTATTCTCTCTCTCTCTTGCTTGGAAAGGATTTGAATTGGTGCGGCACGATTTGGCCAGCGATAAATCGCCTTGCTGCAACCTAACTTTCCTGCCCTGCTCCCAGTTCCCCTTCGTGAGTGGGTATCTTCCACTCCAGCGTGTGACCTTGATCTAACTTGGATTTCTTTTGTTGTTTTGTTGTCTCTTGTGTCGTTCCTTCGCTCCGCTTTCCTTTTCTGTCCGGGAACACGTCGACTGTCTGATCTCCTGATTTGCCAGTGGTGAAGCAGCGCATGCAGATGTACAATTCTCCGCACAAGACAGTCACGGATTGCATCAGGACCGTGCATCGGACGGAAGGCCTGGGTGCCTTTTACCGTAGCTACACCACCCAGCTCAGCATGAACATCCCTTTCCAAGCCATCCACTTTATCACCTACGAGTTCACGCAAGAGCAACTCAACCCCCAGCGACAATACAACCCTTGCTCGCACATCATTTCGGGGGCCGTGGCGGGAGCAGTGGCGGCCGCGGCTACCACCCCCCTGGACGTTTGCAAGACCTTGCTCAACACTCAGGAGAACGTGGTGTTGAGTTCCGTGAACATTAGCGGGCATCTCTCTGGCATGGCCAACGCCTTTAGAACGGTCTATCAACTGGGAGGGATCCCCGGGTACTTTAAGGGAGTCCGAGCACGTGTGATCTACCAGATGCCTTCAACTGCCATCGCCTGGTCCGTCTATGAATTTTTCAAGTACATCCTTACCAAACGCCAGTTGAAGAAAGGCGCTCCTTGTTGACGGATCACCCCTAGCAACTGCAGACAAAATATCTGAGGAAGCTGTTGGCCTCTCTCTCTCTCTGTAAACTTCACCAGGTTCTTGATGGCCGTTTGTAAAGAGAGCTGGTGGATCCCTGACTGGATTATATCTCTCTCTCTGTGTGTGAGCGTGTGTGTTTGTGTGTGCGCGCACACCGCAGTGTCTTTTGGAGAGAAGGTGGTTCTCTACCCCTTTCTCCTCCTGCTTTGGCTGAACCAAAATGTTTATTCTTCTAGACGTGTATTTATAGTTTTCGAGGGCGTTGATAAGCATGATAAGATTTGGACAAGTTTGTACTTATTTTTTCACGGGAATGCTTGGGGGAGGGGCCTAACCTGGGGAGGGTTGTTGGGGTGGTGGTGGTGGTGGGAGACGGATACTTGTGCTTTGGGCAGCTTTTCCGAAAAGCCGATGCCTTTAAACCAGGGGCCTCCAACCTTAGCAACGTTACAGGACTTGTGGACTTCAACTCCCAGAATTCCTCAGCCAGCCATGCTGGCTGAGGAATTCTGGGAGTCGAAGTCCACAAGTCGTAACGTTGCAAAGGTCGGAGACTCCTGCTTTAAACCGAACAGAGTTCTACACAGAGACATTGTGCGATGGATAAAATAGATGGATAATGTTTATCCTTTATTTTTCTATTATTATTATTTTTTTTTAAAGAAAAAAAAATTGTGCCAGGGTGACTGCTTTGTGAATTTTTAAAGGGCTTTCCTCTTTTTTGTTGTCGTTGTTCCATTGCTAAGAAGCGTATTTTTTCCTCCTAAACTAGAATAGCGTCAGACACATCTGGTCTGACCTTAAGCAGGCTGTTAATGGTTTTATTTTCCTTCCAACGTACTTGAAGGCATTTGAGAACCAGGGGTGTCTGTGTGGTGGGGAGAGGGGGGTCAAAATATTCAGATTATGGCTCTTATGATCAAAGACCAGCCTTTTGGGGGAGGTGTGTGATGCTGAAATACAAAAAAAAAAAAAAAAGCTTGGTTTTGTTTGTGCGGCCACAGCTATGGATGTCACTTTGACTTTAGTCTCTCTCTCTCTCACACACACACACACACACAAACACAACACTCCCTCCAGATGCTCTTGTTTCAGACTCTGGAAATCCCAAGGATTTATGTTACGTCTTTTCCTTCTTAAGCATGTCTGAACTGCTTCTGATAATAACCATTCAAACCTTTTTCCTGTGGTCCCGCTTTAGCAGGTGTTTAAACTTCTGAAGGTACTCCAATGAATTGCATCTCATGTTTGGATTGTCATTGTGGTCTTTTAATTTATTTCTGCTTCTCACCAAAGCGCTGCTTCTCTTCGGCCTCTCTTCTCTCTGGCCCTAAGCCAGGCTTAATACTTTGACACACAAGTATATTGCACTCACATGTAAATGAACACTCAGCAAACTCTGCTCAGGAATTGGGGCGTCAGGTTTACATTTCTGCAATAAAACTTGCCTTGAGTTGCTTCTCTAAAAATACTGACAGAGGAAGGCAGACACTCAACTGGCGTTCCATTTTGGTACTGAAAACCCTTAGTGAAGGAAGGGTTTCAAGTCCAACTGAACTCCAAAGTTAAGAAAAAGAAAAACGAGGGCGACGTATTGCATCTGTGAGCATTGTTTTTCAGGTACTTGATCTATTAAAATGAAGATGCATAGAGTCATTTTAGCACTTGGGACAAATTTGGGTGTGCCACTGTAAAAAGGGTATGGAGTCCTAAATCAGTGGTTCTCAACCTGTGGGTCGGGACCCCATTTGGGGTCGATTGACCATTTCACGGGGGTCGCCAAGCAAGGCTGTCCGCCATTTTTTTGTCCGCCATTTTTTTCCCCTTTTCCGGCGGGTGCCTTACCTCCCTTGGGCTGGGCCAGCTGGTGGTCGGCCTGCTCCGTATCTGCCGCTTGCCAGCTACGCCTCGGCCGGTGCAGGGGGCGGAACCACGCATGCGCGGCGCTCCTGGGCAGGGAAAGTCCTCGACTTACGACCAGTTGGGTAGTCCTCGACTTATGACCGGTTTAGTCCTCGACTTACGACCGGTTGGGGTCGCGGCATTAAAAAAGTTGAGAACCACTGTCCTAAATGAATGTTTTTTTCCCTCCTTATCTAAAGAGTATTGTGTGGAAACAGAGATTGCAACTGGACATCATGTCCTCAGTTTACTTGCTAACTAATGTTCTAAAGCAATGATTTTGACAAATAACCTGGCCTTGCAGACACCATGCATTTAATGGGAATGCTGTCCAGGCTTATTCTATGACGAGTCGCTAATCTCCTTTTGTGTATAGGGCAGAAACTTAGTTTTAAAGCTTTATAAATGTTGGCTACTTAGATCAGGATGCTTTCAGAGGGTGTAGTTTCCCAGCCCTGGTGGAAATGAAACAAAGCAATAGCCCAAGAAGTATTTCCTTGGTGACTTCAGGAAATACTATTGCTTATACTAAATATTGTAAAGATTGACAGCAATATTTTCCAACTGGACTTTTTCCCCCCCAACGGTGTGAGGATTGCAATGGAGGATTCCCAGCCAGCCTTGGGAGGGGAAAAAAAATCCGAAGGTGCACGCCTTCATAACTTCATAAAGCTACGTTTTGTTCCAAATAGAGAATTTACAATGCCAAAACATTGTTTTTAAGTCATTCCATCATATTTGCAGGCTTTGAAAGGTTAAAAAAAATCATATGAACCAGATTTAAATTGGTGTTTTTCACCATTTGGCAATTGTAAGATGAGGGGACCAACTTCCAGAAGTCCACACACTTTGAAGTTGCTGTTGGAAGAAACACTGGTTTTGAAAGTACACCATACTTAAGAATCGAGTTCCAGTTTGTACGAGAAAAACAAAAGTAGGTTGAATTGCTGGCTGATTGTTCCGAAGGCTATACTACATGTGACTATAGCAAACCGATTGTCGTGTGTCTGACTAATGAAACACTTCAAAGAACTTTCAGGCATGGTTTAACCTAAAAAAGCCTTTTATTAGTGTAGAGGCGTGTCAGCACAGCATGATGGATGCCAAGATCTGAATTTCCCTTCCCTTTGCACATAACATTCCAGGCATTTCCCCTCCCCTATTTTGGGGTCATGATTCACATCTTCCAATTAACCTGGAGGGCAAAGATTCACTTCCATTCCTTTTCCCGGGCTTTCCTTACTATTCTCCCTTTTCTCTGTCATCTGAATTAACTCTAAAATTACCAGACAGTTCTGCATATTTTGTCAAAGCAAGAATATTCAATATTAGCAGCGTTGACACCGGTGTTGTTAAATAGAACTGTTCTTCAACAGGGTCAAAATGAAAATAACTTTTAAAACGCAAAAGAGTCGTGGAGAGAGGGGCTTCTGGAACAATTCCTTTTTCCCCCCTCCTTGCTGCTTTGCTTTTGGGTCTTAGAAATACTCCCCAAGTAATGTACCCACCAACATGGAGTTCCCATCCTAAAAGTGGGCTGGATTGAAGGAGAACATAATGGTGGTATGTAAAGACAGTGAATATGAGTTAGCAGNAAAAAATATATACTTATAAGTTTAAATCGGAATGTGCAAGAGTCACCCTGAAGTACGGTATGTTGGAATTGAAGTATTTGCAGGGAAAATTCCCAATGGGTGACAACATCTGAATTCTGATGCATAACTGAATACACAACACAGGTAGTCCTTGACGTACCACAGTTCTTTTAGTGACCGTTCAAAGTTACAATGGCACTGAAAAAATTGACTTACGACCTTTTTTCACAATTAACGACCTTTGCAGCATCCCATGATCATGTAACTAAAATCCAGAGGCTTGGCAACTGGTTCATATTTATGGCAGTTGCGGTGTTCCCCAGGGGTCCTGCGATCCCCTTTTGCCACCTTATAATAATAATAAAGTTGGAAGGGACCTTGGAGGTCATCAAGTCCAACCCCCTGCTCAGGCAGGGAACCCTATACCATTTTGGACAAATGGCTGTCCAGTCTCTTCTTAAAAACTTCCAGTGTTGGAGCATTCACCGCTTCTGGAGGCAGGTTGTTCCACTGGTTAATTGTTCTAACTGTCAGGAAGTTTCTCCTTAGTTCTAGGTTGCTTCTCTCCTTGATTAGTTTCCATCCGTTGCTTCTGACAAGCAAAATCAACAGGAGAAGCAGATTCACTTAACAACTGTGTTACTAGCTTAACAACTGCAGTGATTCATTTAAAAACTGTGGCAAGAAAGGTCGTAAAATGGAGCAAAACTCAGTTGACAAATGTCTCACTTAACAACAGAATCTTTGAGCTCAATTGTGGTCGTAAGTTGAGGACTACCTGTCATTCTTAAAATGCCTTGGCATTCTGAATCATCCTTTTCTGCTGAGTTGAGCCCCACTGTATGCTGGATTAGAATCTACTAATTCTACTAAGTAGTAGAATTCTCTACTACTATTAGCAGCTCCAACCAAAGGCCTTGAAAAAAAGGGAAGCAAGGTTCTGCCAGTGTGGAAGTACCAGTCCTGCTGCTTTGTATGCTACGGACGCACATTTTTTTAAAATGATTTTTTCAAAGCTGACATTTGCCGTTTGAAAATTGCCTTCTTACAAATGTACCAATGTAGACTTTTACAAGGAATATTTGTATGTGTATATACAATCATGCTTGTGGGCGTGCGCACACACAAACACACACACACCTATACCCAGCAGAAGAAAATATGTTTTGAAAGGCTGCTACAGTTAAAACACTGGGCTCATTAAAGTAATAAAAAAAATGTGTTTGATTTATTAGCAAGATCGTGTTTTTTTTCCTCCCCAAAAGCTGATTTATCGGCTGCTAAAATGCTCATTGACTAAAAATGTTTCTTGGGACCATTATTGTAGTGGGTCTAGGATTTCCTTTCTCCATTTAACAGGAGCTGATGGCATTTGCATATATTTCTCCGTTTAATTTTCCAGAACCAGAAAGAGGACCTTTGAGGATGACTGAACATACTTAGAGAATAAGGAAGATGACTTTGACAGAGCTAGACAGTGGAGCCTGGATATCTATCCTCTTATTCTCTCATGTCTTTACTAAGGTTTAGTTCTCAGGTGGCATCGGTAGATTAGAAAAAGACAGGAAGCACATTTTCCCTTTGACTTGGCAGAGCATTTCATATTTTATGGTAAGGATGGGGAATTTTAACAGTTTTGAGGTTCACCATTTGTAGATAAGCCATGACCCAGTCTAACAAGGCCTGGAGGAGCATCTTAAGATGTTCCATTGTCTTGTCTCCTGACCTTTTGGAAGGTCTCCAGAAGCTTCAAAAGCTGGCTTGTTTTGCATATTGCACCACGATCACAACATCGGGTGTGCTCTGCCTTAGAACTGCAAGAGATTGTGTCATCACAGAGGGGGCTCCAAAAATTGCAAAAGGGGGGGTGTAGTTGAGTCAGATTGTCAATCTCATTGAAGGAGCAATAATGCTCAAGATTCCAATCGGAAATAATATTTGTTGCTAAGGGTTAAACCCTGGAGTTCCCAAGTGTTCTCTGAACTTGGTTGCTGGCTTGTGGATGTTTCATTACCCAGCTAGATAACATGATGATGATGATGTTACCTTGTTGAATAATAATGTACCTAGTTGGTAATGTAACCAAGAACTCCACTCTAGATCCTTCTATCACCAAGTATTGGAATCCCACAATGTTTACTTGTGAGGAATCTGCCCTATCCTGCAAGATCTTAACTTTCTGGTGTCAAAAGAGCCATGGTGGTGATGGCATTCTCGTTCTTTTAACACATTATGGGGCAATAGGAGTTGAACCTGGGCTAATAAACCTGTTTCTTAAATGCAGAGGGAAATTCATTCATTCATTCATTCAGCTCTTCAGTTTCTGTACTACCAAACAGTGCAGAACTTCAGGAGGTTGACTCATACAGGTAATAAAACATACACAGTAGGAATAACGCAAACTACGCACAATAAAAATAAATTTCAAAGTTAAGTAGCAGATCCTGGGAGAAGATGCTTTAGCCATGCATTCATCCTAGAAGAATCTAGTCCAGGGCAACTTTTTAAGACTTGTGGACTTCCAACTTCCAGAATCCCCCAGCCAGCCATGCTTGGACATTCCAGATCTACTCAATTTGCAAATTGCTCTGCTGCTGAAAACTGAATTCTCTGCTTATTTTTGGATGGAATCAAGATGGGGGGGGGAGCTGCCTGATTTCAACTGCAAGGTTATTTCAAAGGGCTGGCTTTTCAGCTTTGCGGACCAGCGAGGGGGCTAAGAGGGGATGGTTCCGCACGAACAGCAGTCAAGCTTGCCCACACAGCTCTATTCACACGAGAGATGGGAACGAGCACCTGCCCCTCGCACAAATGGAGCTGCGTGCACTCGCTCACCTGCCGCTTCTTTGGCCCGATTCTGAACAGGCCACGGCCAGGTAGTGGAACCCTCACCCTAGGACACGGCAACTGTCATAAAGGTGAACCGGTTGCCAGACATCCCAAGGTTCATTGCATGACCATCGGGATGCTACAAATAGTTATAAGTGCAAAAACAGTCACAAGTCACTTTTTAAAATAACTTTGAACAGTCACTAAACAAATGGTTGTAAGTTGAGGATTACCTGCATAACAAGATCATGTGAAGTATTAATACCACTTTACAATGCCTTGGTAAGTCCACACTTGGAATACTGCATCCAGTTTTGGTCACCACGATGTAAAAAAGATGTTGAGACTCTGGAAAGAGTGCAGAGAAGAGCAACAAAGATGATTAGGGGACTGGAGGCTAAAACATATAAGTAACAGTTGCTGGAATTGGGTATGTCTACTTTAATGAAGAGAAGGACGAGGGGGGACATGATAGCAGTGTTCCAGTATCTCAGGGGCTGCCCCAAAGAAGAGGGAGTCAAGCTGTTCTCCAAAGCGCCTGAAGGCAGGAAAAGAAGCAATGGATGGAAACTGATCAAGGAGAGAAACAACCTAGAACTAAGGAGAAACTTCCTGACAGTTAGAACAATTAACCAGTGGAACAACCTGCCTCCAGAAGCCGTGAATGCTCCAACACTGGAAGTCTTTAAGAAGAGACTGGACAGCCATTTGTCCGAAATGGTATAGGGTTTCCTGCCTGAGCAGGGGGTTGGACTTGATGACCTCCAAGGTCCCTTCCAACTTTATTATTATTATTATTATTATTATTATTATTATTATTATTATTATTATTATTATTATTATTATTATTATTATTAGTAGTAGTAGTAGTAGTAGTAGTAGTAGTAGTAGTAGTAGTATTTGGCTTTCAGCCATTTTTAAACCAAGCTTCCATGTAGAGTTCTCCCAAGTAGATTTGGAAGTAGCTTGGAAATGTGGTTAGGAAGGCAAGAATTCCCCTAGAAATGGGCTTGGGTTTTTTATTTTTCTTCCTGTGTACACATACTGCATGTACATACTGGCATCTGTGAGAGGAGGCGAAGGTATGAGCAGAGATCTTGGGAGTTGCTCCCCTTATCAGATGGGGGTGGCGTCTGGGGATAGGGGCAAGGAGGAGACGGCACACTTGGATCACGTTTGTAAGGGACGGAGGAATTTAACAGTGGGATCAAAGAAGAACTGCACCCCCCCAGAGCATAGTGCCACACACAGAATTCACTCCACCCCTGAAGTTAACGAGGAGAACACTTACGGTAAAATACGGAGGAGGTTATGGAAAAACATCATGCGTTGATGTAGGTAATGCATCTAGGATGCAACACGAACAGCTGGGTCCGGTGACACGTTCCAGAAGCCGGATGCAGGCTGTTAACATCTTATAAAAGCTCTTTCCCGGTGACTACTTTTAAAGCCCTGATGATGTTGGGTGGGCCCAACGAAAGCTCGGCTCATTAAATTTTTTACTATTTATTACTTTCCTCTTGGTGATCGATATTTATTGGTTTTATCATGGATTTCCCCAAGAGTCGAATTTTTAGCTTTATAACTTGTCAATATTGCATGTACGTACAAACAGGCACATGGATATAGAAGCGGGCTTCATAGGAAGTTTTTCTTAACTTCATTCAGCCAAAAGGTGGCAGGGTGTAATCGCTGTTTCTACTTCGGTTTTGTGGCACGCTGTGATCAGAAGTCAACATTTTGCCTTGATTATAACAGGCTGAAGGAGTGTGCATTTTTCTTTCGCCATTGAATGGCGGATATATTTTGCAGTTTCAAACCTAATGTCTGCGGTGAAAACTTTTCAGATGATGACACACACAGACACCCCCCTTGGAGCAAAACCAGAGACTGGCATTTTCTCACAGCTGTTATCATTTAAGCCGGAAGCAAAGCGGTCAAATGTGCGAAGCCTCTCTCATGCCTGCAGGCAGCCCTCAACTGATGACCACAACTGAGTTGAAAATTTCCACTGCTAAGCAAGACCGTTGTTAAGTGAGTTTTGACCCATTTTATCTAAGGGGCTGTCACAAAGAAGGGGGTCAACCTATTCTCCAGAGCAGCTGAAGGCAGGGCAAGAAGCAATGGATGGAAAATAGTCAAGGAGAGAAACAACCTGGAACTAAGGAGAATTTTCCTACTGTAACAAAACAATCGATCAGTGGAACGGCTTGCCTTCATAAGTTGTAGCTGCTCCAACACTGGAGGTTTTTAAAAAGACATGGTAAAGGGTTTCCTGCCTGAGCAGGGGGTTGGACTAGAAGACCTTCAAGGCCCCTTCCAACTCTGTTATTCTGTTATAACTTTTCCATCCCCACCAAGTTGGATCTTGTTCTGTTCTGTTTGTTGGAGAATCATGCTGAAGGCAGAAAGACAGACAGTTGGAGTCCCTTTGCGTAATTACGTTCTTTCCAACTTTCTCTTGGGTTGGAAAGGACAAAAAGAAAAGAAAAGAAAACCTGCTTCTCTTCCTACTAAAAATAACAGATTCCTCTCCTTTCCCTTTCCCTTTCCCTCTCCCTTTCCCTTTCCCTTTCCCTTTCCCTTTCCCTCTCCTCTCCTCTCCTTCCCCTTCCCTCTCCTCTCCTCTCCTCTCCTCTCCTTCCCCTTTCCCTTCCCTCTCCTCTCTCTCCTCTCCTCTCCTCTTCTCTCCTCTCCTCTCCTCTCCTCTCCTTCCCCTTCCCTCTCCTCTCCTTCCCCTTCCCTCTCCTCTCCTTCCCCTTCCCTTCCCTCTCCTCTCCTCTCCTCTCCTCTCCT